>NW_027443453.1:0-45129 GCF_048569485.1 Anomaloglossus baeobatrachus | reverse complement strand
AAAACTATAACAGATGCAAGCTTGTCCTGTTTGGTGGAGATGATATTTAATAAAATAAGTAGAAATCCACTAAAAGTTTTGTTTGGTTATCTTGCAATCCCGAGATAATCGTCTCCATGCTCCAAATCCATTTTAAAGCCATTTTTAAGGCATTTCGCGCATACATGAAATGAACACATTTTTCTCCAAAAACTATAACAGATGCAAGCTTGTCCTGTTTGGTGAGATGATATTTAATAAAATAAGTAGAAATCCACTAAAAGTTTTGTTTGGTTATCTTGCAATCCGAGATAATCGTCTCCATGCTCCAAATCCATTTTAAAGCCATTTCTAAGGCATTTCGCGCATAAATGAAATGAACACATTTTTCTCCAAAACTATAACAGATGCAAGCTTGTCCTGTTTGGTGGAGATGATATTTAATTAAATAAGTAGAAATCCACTAAAAGTTTTGTTTGGTTATCTTGCAATCCCGAGATAATCGTCTCCATGCTCCAAATCCATTTTAAAGCCATTTTAAGGCATTTCGCGCATACATGAAATGAACACATTTTTCTCCAAAACTATAACAGATGCAAGCTTGTCCTGTTTGGTGGAGATGATATTTAATTAAATAAGTAGAAATCCACTAAAAGTTTTGTTTGGTTATCTTGCAATCCCGAGATAATCGTCTCCCATGCTCCAAATCCATTTTAAAGCCATTTTTAAGGCATTTCGCGCATACATGAAATGAACACATTTTTCTCCAAAACTATAACAGATGCAAGCTTGTCCTGTTTGGTGGAGATGATATTTAATAAAATAAGTAGAAATCCACTAAAAGTTTTGTTTGGTTATCTTGCAATCCCGAGATAATCGTCTCCATGCTCCAAATCCATTTTAAGCCATTTTTAAGGCATTTCGCGCATACATGAAATGAACACATTTTTCTCCAAAACTATAACAGATGCAAGCTTGTCCTGTTTGGTGGAGATGATATTTAATAAAATAAGTAGAAATCCACTAAAGTTTTGTTTGGTTATCTTGCAAACCCGAGATAATCGTCTCCATGCTCCAAATCCATTTTAAAGCCATTTCTAAGGCATTTCGCGCATACATGAAATGAACACATTTTTCTCCAAAACTATAACAGATGCAAGCTTGTCCTGTTTGGTGGAGATGATATTTAATAAATAAGTAGAAATCCACTAAAAGTTTTGTTTGGTTATCTTGCAATCCCGAGATAATCGTCTCCATGCTCCAAATCCATTTTAAAGCCATTTTTAAGGCATTTCGCGCATACATGAAATGAACACATTTTTCTCCAAAACTATAACAGATGCAAGCTTGTCCTGTTTGGTGGAGATGATATTTAATTAAATAAGTAGAAATCCACTAAAAGTTTTGTTTGGTTATCTTGCAATTCCCGAGATAATCGTCTCCATGCTCCAAATCCATTTTAAAGCCATTTTTAAGGCATTTCGCGCATACATGAAATGAACACATTTTTTCTCCAAAACTATAACAGATGCAAGCTTGTCCTGTTTGGTGGAGATGATATTTAATAAAATAAGTAGAAATCCACTAAAAGTTTTGTTTGGTTATCTTGCAATTCCGAGATAATCGTCCTCCATGCTGCCAAATCCATTTTAAAGCCATTTTTAAGGCATTTCGCGCATACATGAAATGAACACATTTTTCTCCAAAACTATAACAGATGCAAGCTTGTCCTGTTTGGTGGAGATGATATTTAATAAAATAAGTAGAAATCCACTAAAAGTTTTGTTGTTATCTTGCAATCCCGAGATAATCGTCTCCATGCTCCAAATCCATTTTAAAGCCATTTTTAAGGCATTTCGCGCATACATGAAATGAACACATTTTTCTCCAAAACTATAACAGATGCAAGCTTGTCCTGTTTGGTGGAGATGATATTTAATAAAATAAGTAGAAATCCACTAAAAGTTTTGTTTGGTTATCTTGCAATCCCGAGATAATCGTCTCCATGCTCCAAATCCATTTTAAAGCCATTTCTAAGGCATTTCGCGCATAAATGAAATGAACACATTTTTCTCCAAAACTATAACAGATGCAAGCTTGTCCTGTTTGGTGGAGATGATATTTAATTAAATAAGTAGAAATCCACTAAAGTTTTGGTTTGGTTATCTTGCAATCCCGAGATAATCGTCTCCATGCTCCAAATCCATTTTAAAGCCATTTTAAGGCATTTCGCGCATACATGAAATGAACACATTTTTCTCCAAAACTATAACAGATGCAAGCTTGTCCTGTTTTGGTGGAGATGATATTTAATTAAATAAGTAGAAATCCACTAAAAGTTTTGTTTGGTTATCTTGCAATCCCGAGATAATCGTCTCCATGCTCCAAATCCATTTTAAAGCCATTTTAAGGCATTTCGCGCATACATGAAATGAACACATTTTTTCTCCAAAACTATAACAGATGCAAGCTTGTCCTGTTTGGTGGAGATGATATTTAATAAAATAAGTAGAAATCCACTAAAAGTTTTGTTGGTTATCTTGCAATCCCGAGTTAATCGTCTCCATGCTCCAAATCCATTTTAAAGCCATTTCTAAGGCATTTCGCGCATAAATGAAATGAACACATTTTTTCTCCAAACTATAACAGATGCAAGCTTGTCCTGTTTGGTGGAGATGATATTTAATAAAATAAGTAGCAATCCACTAAAAGTTTTGTTTGGTTATCTTGCAATCCCGAGATAATCGTCTCCATGCTCCAAATCCATTTTAAAGCCATTTTTAAGGCATTTCGGCGCATACATGAAATGAACACATTTTTCTCCAAAACTATAACAGATGCAAGCTTGTCCTGTTTGGTGGAGATGATATTTAATAAATAAGTAGAAATCCACTAAAAGTTTTGTTTGGTTATCTTGCAATCCCGAGATAATCGTCTCCATGCTCCAAATCCATTTTAAAGCCATTTCTAAGGCATTTCGCGCATAAATGAAATGAACACATTTTTCTCCAAAACTATAACAGATGCAAGCTTGTCCTGTTTGGTGGAGATGATATTTAATAAAATAAGTAGAAATCCACTAAAAGTTTTGTTTGGTTATCTTGCAATCCCGAGATAATCGTCTCCATGCTCCAAATCCATTTTAAAGCCATTTTTAAGGCATTTCGCGCATACATGAAATGAACACATTTTTCTCCAAAACTATAACAGATGCAAGCTTGTCCTGTTTGGTGGAGATGATATTTAATAAAATAAGTAGAAATCCACTAAAAGTTTTGTTTGGTTATCTTGCAATCCCGAGATAATCGTCTCCATGCTCCAAATCCATTTTAAAGCCATTTTTAAGGCATTTCGCGCATACATGAAATGAACACATTTTTCTCCAAAACTATAACAGATGCAAGCTTGTCCTGTTTGGTGGAGATGATATTTAAAAAATAAGTAGAAATCCACTAAAAGTTTTGTTTGGTTATCTTGCAATCCCGAGATAATCGTCTCCATGCTCCAAATCCATTTTAAAGCCATTTCTAAGGCATTTCGCGCATAAATGAAATGAACACATTTTTCTCCAAAACTATAACAGATGCAAGCTTGTCCTGTTTGGTGGAGATGATATTTAATTAAATAAGTAGAAATCCACTAAAAGTTTTGTTTGGTTATCTTGCAATCCCGAGATAATCGTCTCCATGCTCCAAATCCATTTTAAAGCCATTTTTAAGGCATTTCGCGCATACATGAAATGAACACATTTTTCTCCAAACTATAACAGATGCAAGCTTGTCCTGTTTGGTGGAGATGATATTTAATTAAATAAGTAGAAATCCACTAAAAGTTTTGTTTGGTTATCTTGCAATCCCGAGATAATCGTCTCCATGCTCCAAATCCATTTTAAAGCCATTTTTAAGGTATTTCGCGCATACATGAAATGAACACATTTTTCTCCAAAACTATAACAGATGCAAGCTTGTCCTGTTTGGTGGAGATGATATTTAATAAAATAAGTAGAAATCCACTAAAAGTTTTGTTTGGTTATCTTGCAATCCCGAGATAATCGTCTCCATGCTCCAAATCCATTTTAAAGCCATTTTTAAGGCATTTCGCGCATACATGAAATGAACACATTTTTCTCCAAAGTTATAACAGATGCAAGCTTGTCCTGTTTGGTGGAGATGATATTTAATAAAATAAGTAGAAATCCACTAAAAGTTTTGTTTGGTTATCTTGCAATCCCGAGATAATCGTCTCCATGCTCCAAATCCATTTTTAAAGCCATTTTTAAGGCATTTCGCGCATACATGAAATGAACACATTTTTCTCCAAAACTATAACAGATGCAAGCTTGTCCTGTTTGGTGGAGATGATATTTAATAAAATAAGTAGAAATCCACTAAAGTTTTGTTTGGTTATCTTGCAATCCCGAGATAATCTTCTCCATGCTCCAAATCCATTTTAAAGCCATTTCTAAGGCATTTCGCGCATAAATGAAATGAACACATTTTTCTCCAAAACTATAACAGATGCAAGCTTGTCCTGTTTGGTGGAGATGATATTTAATAAAATAAGTAGAAATCCACTAAAAGTTTTGTTTGGTTATCTTGCAATCCCGAGATAATCGTCTCCATGCTCCAAATCCATTTTAAAGCCATTTTTAAGGCATTTCGCGCATACATGAAATGAACACATTTTTCTCCAAAACTATAACAGATGCAAGCTTGTCCTGTTTGGTGGAGATGATATTTAATAAAATAAGTAGAAATCCACTAAAAGTTTTGTTTGGTTATCTTGCAATCCCGAGATAATCGTCTCCATGCTCCAAATCCATTTTAAAGCCATTTCTAAGGCATTTCGCGCATAAATGAAATGAACACATTTTTCTCCAAAACTATAACAGATGCAAGCTTGTCCTGTTTGGTGGAGATGATATTTAATTAAATAAGTAGAAATCACTAAAAGTTTTGTTTGGTTATCTTGCAATCCCGAGATAATCGTCTCCATGCTCCAAATCCATTTTAAAGCCATTTTTAAGGCATTTCGCGCATACATGAAATGAACACATTTTTCTCCAAAACTATAACAGATGCAAGCTTGTCCTGTTTGGTGGAGATGATATTTAATAAAATAAGTAGAAATCCACTAAAAGTTTTGTTTGGTTATCTTGCAATCCCGAGATAATCGTCTCCATGCTCCAAATCCATTTTAAAGCCATTTCTAAGGCATTTCGCGCATAATGAAATGAACACATTTTTCTCCAAAACTATAACAGATGCAAGCTTGTCCTGTTTGGTGGAGATGATATTTAATTAAATAAGTAGAAATCCACTAAAAGTTTTTGTTTGGTTATCTTGCAATCCCGAGATAATCGTCTCCATGCTCCAATCCATTTAAAGCCATTTCTAAGGCATTTCGCGCATAAATGAAATGAACACATTTTTCTCCAAAACTATAACAGATGCAAGCTTGTCCTGTTTGGTGGAGATGATATTTAATAAAATAAGTAGAAATCCACTAAAAGTTTTGTTTGGTTATCTTGCAATCCCGAGATAATCGTCTCCATGCTCCAAATCCATTTTAAAGCCATTTTTAAGGCATTTCGCGCATACATGAAATGAACACATTTTTCTCCAAAACTATAACAGATGCAAGCTTGTCCTGTTTGGTGGAGATGATATTTAATTAAATAAGTAGAAATCCACTAAAAGTTTTGTTTGGTTATCTTGCAATCCCGAGATAATCGTCTCCATGCTCCAAATCCATTTTAAAGCCATTTTTAAGGCATTTCGCGCATACATGAAATGAACACATTTTTCTCCAAAACTATAACAGATGCAAGCTTGTCCTGTTTGGTGGAGATGATATTTAATAAAATAAGTAGAAATCCACTAAAAGTTTTGTTTGGTTATCTTGCAATCCCGAGATAATCGTCTCCATGCTCCAAATCCATTTTAAAGCCATTTCTAAGGCATTTCGCTCATAAATGAAATGAACACATTTTTCTCCAAAACTATAACAGATGCAAGCTTGTCCTGTTTGGTGGAGATGATATTTAATAAAATAAGTAGAAATCCACTAAAAGTTTTGTTTGGTTATCTTGCAATCCCGAGATAATCGTCTCCATGCTCCATATCCATTTTAAAGCCATTTTTAAGGCATTTCGCGCATACATGAAATGAACACATTTTTCTCCAAAACTATAACAGATGCAAGCTTGTCCTGTTTGGTGGAAATGATATTTAATTAAATAAGTAGAAATCCACTAAAAGTTTTGTTTGGTTATCTTGCAATCCCGAGATAATCGTCTCATGCTCCAAATCCATTTTAAAGCCATTTTTAAGGCATTTCGCGCATACATGAAATGAACACATTTTTCTCCCAAACTATAACAGATGCAAGCTTGTCCTGTTTGGTGGAGATGATATTTAATAAAATAAGTAGAAATCCACTAAAAGTTTTGTTTGGTTATCTTGCAATCCCGAGATAATCGTCTCCATGCTCCAAATCCATTTTAAAGCCATTTTTAAGGCATTTCGCGCATACATGAAATGAACACATTTTTCTCCAAAACTATAGCAGATGCAAGCTTGTCCTGTTTGGTGGAGATGATATTTAATAAAATAAGTAGAAATCCACTAAACGTTTTGTTTGGTTATCTTGCAATCCCGAGATAATCGTCTCCATGCTCCAATTCCATTTTAAAGCCATTTCTAAGGCATTTCGCGCATAAATGAAATGAACACATTTTTCTCCAAAACTATAACAGATGCAAGCTTGTCCTGTTTGGTGGAGATGATATTTAATAAAATAAGTAGAAATCCACTAAAAGTTTTGTTTGGTTATCTTGCAATCCCGGGATAATCGTCTCCATGCTCCAAATCCATTTTAAAGCCATTTCTAAGGCATTTCGCGCATAAATGAAATGAACACATTTTCTCCAAAACTATAACAGATGCAAGCTTGTCCTGTTTGGTGAGATATTTAATAAAATAAGTAGAAATCCACTAAAAGTTTTGTTTGGTTATCTTGCAATCCCGAGATAATCGTCTCCATGCTCCAAATCCATTTTAAAGCCATTTTTAAGGCATTTCGCGCATACATGAAATGAACACATTTTTCTCCAAAACTATAACAGATGCAAGCTTGTCCTGTTTGGTGGAGATGATATTTAATAAAATAAGTAGAAATCCACTAAAGTTTTGTTTGGTTATCTTGCAATCCCGAGATAATCGTCTCCATGCTCCAAATCCATTTTAAAGCCATTTTTAAGGCATTTCGCGCACACATGAAATGAACACATTTTTTCTCCAAAACTATAACAGATGCAAGCTTGTCCTGTTTGGTGGAGATGATATTTAATAAAATAAGTAGAAATCCACTAAAAGTTTTGTTTGGTTATCTTGCAATCCCGAGATAATCGTCTCCATGCTCCAAATCCATTTTAAAGCCATTTTTAAGGCATTTCGCGCATACATGAAATGAACACATTTTTCTCCAAAACTATAACAGATGCAAGCTTGTCCTGTTTGGTGGAGATGATATTTAATAAAATAAGTAGAAATCCACTAAAAGTTTTGTTTGGTTATCTTGCAATCCGAGATAATCGTCTCCATGCTCCAAATCCATTTTAAAGCCATTTTTAAGGCATTTCGCGCATACATGAAATGAACACATTTTCTCCAAAACTATAACAGATGCAAGCTTGTCCTGTTTGGTGGAGATGATATTTAATAAAATAAGTAGAATCCACTAAAAGTTTTGTTTGGTTATCTTGCAATCCCGAGATAATCGTCTCCATGCTCCAAATCCATTTTAAAGCCATTTTTAAGGCATTTCGCGCATACATGAAATGAACACATTTTTCTCCAAAACTATAACAGATGCAAGCTTGTCCTGTTTGGTGGAGATGATATTTAATAAAATAAGTAGAAATCCACTAAAAGTTTTGTTTGGTTATCTTGCAATCCCGAGATAATCGTCTCCATGCTCCAAATCCATTTTAAAGCCATTTTTTAGGAATTTCGCGCATACATGAAATGAACACATTTTTCTCCAAAACTATAACAGATGCAAGCTTGTCCTGTTTGGTGGAGATGATATTTAATAAAATAAGTAGAAATCCACTAAAAGTTTTGTTTGGTTATCTTGCAATCCCGAGATAATCGTCTCCATGCTCCAAATCCATTTTAATGCCATTTTTAAGGCATTTCGCGCATACATGAAATGAACACATTTTTCTCCAAAACTATAACAGATGCAAGCTTGTCCTGTTTGGTGGAGATGATATTTAATAAAATAAGTAGAAATCCACTAAAAGTTTTGTTGGTTATCTTGCAATCCCGAGATAATCGTCTCCATGCTCCAAATCCATTTTAAAGCCATTTTTAAGGCATTTCGCGCATACATGAAATGAACACATTTTTCTCCAAAACTATAACAGATGCAAGCTTGTCCTGTTTGGTGGAGATGATATTTAATAAAATAAGTAGAAATCCACTAAAAGTTTTGTTTGGTTATCTTGCAATCCCGAGATAATCGTCTCCATGCTCCAAATCCATTTTAAAGCCATTTTTAAGGCATTTCGCGCATACATGAAATGAACACATTTTTCTCCAAAACTATAACAGATGCAAGCTTGTCTGTTTGGTGGAGATGATATTTAATAAAATAAGTAGAAATCCACTAAAAGTTTTGTTTGGTTATCTTGCAATCCCGAGATAATCGTCTCCATGCTCCAAATCCATTTTAAAGCCATTTCTAAGGCATTTCGCGCATAAATGAAATGAACACATTTTTCTCCAAAACTATAACAGATGCAAGCTTGTCCTGTTTGGTGGAGATGATATTTAATAAAATAAGTAGAAATCCACTAAAAGTTTTGTTTGGTTATCTTGCAATCCCGAGATAATCGTCTCCATGCTCCAAATCCATTTTAAAGCCATTTTTAAGGCATTTCGCGCATACATGAAATGAACACATTTTTCTCCAAAAACTATAACAGATGCAAGCTTGTCCTGTTTGGTGGAGATGGATATTTAATAAAATAAGTAGAAAATCCACTAAAAGTTTTGTTTTGGTTATCTTGCAATCCCGAGATAATCGTCTCCATGCTCCAAATCCATTTTAAAGCCATTTTTAAGGCATTTCGCGCATACATGAAATGAACACATTTTTCTCCAAAACTATAACAGATGCAAGCTTGTCCTGTTTGGTGGAGATGATATTTAATAAAATAAGTAGAAATCCACTAAAAGTTTTGTTTGGTTATCTTGCAATCCCGAGATAATCGTCTCCATGCTCCAAATCCATTTTAAAGCCATTTTTAAGGCATTTCGCGCATACATGAAATGAACACATTTTTCTCCAAAACTATAACAGATGCAAGCTTGTCCTGTTTGGTGGAGATGATATTTAATAAAATAAGTAGAAATCCACTAAAAGTTTTGTTTGGTTATCTTGCAATCCCGAGATAATCGTCTCCATGCTCCAAATCCATTTTAAAGCCATTTTTAAGGCATTTCGCGCATACATGAAATGAACACATTTTTCTCCAAAACTATAACAGATGCAAGCTTGTCCTGTTTGGTGGAGATGATATTTAATAAAATAAGTAGTAATCCACTAAAAGTTTTGTTTGGTTATCTTGCAATCCCGAGATAATCGTCTCCATGCTCCAAATCTATTTTAAAGCCATTTTTAAGGTATTTTGCGCATACATGAAATGAACACATTTTTCTCCAAAACTATAACAGATGCAAGCTTGTCCTGTTTGGTGGAGATGATATTTAATAAAATAAGTAGAAATCCACTAAAAGTTTTGTTTGGTTATCTTGCAATCCCGAGATAATCGTCTCCATGCTCCAAATCCATTTTAAAGCCATTTTTAAGGCATTTCGCGCATACATGAAATGAACACATTTTTCTCCAAAACTATAACAGATGCAAGCTTGTCCTGTTTGGTGGAGATGATATTTAATAAAATAAGTAGAAATCCACTAAAAGTTTTGTTTGGTTATCTTGCAATCCCGAGATAATCGTCTCCATGCTCCAAATCCATTTTAAAGCCATTTTTAAGGCATTTCGCGCATACATGAAATGAACACATTTTTCTCCAAAACTATAACAGATGCAAGCTTGTCCTGTTTGGTGGAGATGATATTTAATAAAATAAGTAGAAATCCACTAAAAGTTTTGTTTGGTTATCTTGCAATCCCGAGATAATCGTCTCCATGCTCCAAATCCATTTTAAAGCCATTTTTAAGGCATTTCGCGCATACATGAAATGAACACATTTTTCTCCAAAACTATAACA
This sequence comes from Anomaloglossus baeobatrachus, assembly GCF_048569485.1. NCBI lineage: Eukaryota > Metazoa > Chordata > Amphibia > Anura > Aromobatidae > Anomaloglossus > Anomaloglossus baeobatrachus. Next base: position 34,847 of record NW_027443453.1, on the reverse strand, counting down.
GATGCAAGCTTGTCCTGTTTGGTGGAGATGATATTAATAAAATAAGTAGAAATCCACTAAAAGTTTTGTTTGGTTATCTTGCAATCCCGAGATAATCGTCTCCATGCTCCAAATCCATTTTAAAGCCATTTTTAAGGCATTTCGCGCATACATGAAATGAACACATTTTTCTCCAAAACTATAACAGATGCAAGCTTGTCCTGTTTGGTGGAGATGATATTTAATAAAATAAGTAGAAATCCACTAAAAGTTTTGTTTGGTTATCTTGCAATCCCGAGATAATCGTCTCCATGCTCCAAATCCGTTTTAAAGCCATTTTTAAGGCATTTCGCGCATACATGAAATGAACACATTTTTCTCCAAAACTATAACAGATGCAAGCTTGTCCTGTTTGGTGGAGATGATATTTAATAAAATAAGTAGAAATCCACTAAAAGTTTTGTTTGGTTATCTTGCAATCCCGAGATAATCGTCTCCATGCTCCAAATCCATTTTAAAGCCATTTTTAAGGCATTTCGCGCATACATGAAATGAACACATTTTTCTCCAAAACTATAACAGATGCAAGCTTGTCCTGTTTGGTGGAGATGATATTTAATAAAATAAGTAGAAATCCACTAAAAGTTTTGTTTGGTTATCTTGCAATCCCGAGATAATCGTCTCCATGCTCCAAATCCATTTTAAAGCCATTTTAAGGCATTTCGCGCATACATGAAATGAACACATTTTTCTCCAAAACTATAACAGATGCAAGCTTGTCCTGTTTGGTGGAGATGATATTTAATAAAATAAGTAGAAATCCACTAAAAGTTTTGTTTGGTTATCTTGCAATCCCGAGATAATCGTCTCCCATGCTCCAAATCCATTTTAAAGCCATTTTTAAGGCATTTCGCGCATACATGAAATGAACACATTTTTCTCCAAAACTATAACAGATGCAAGCTTGTCCTGTTTGGTGGAGATGATATTTAATAAAATAAGTAGAAATCCACTAAAAGTTTTGTTTGGTTATCTTGCAATCCCGAGATAATCGTCTCCATGCTCCAAATCCATTTTAAAGCCATTTTAAGGCATTTCGCGCATACATGAAATGAACACATTTTTCTCCAAAACTATAACAGATGCAAGCTTGTCCTGTTTGGTGGAGATGATATTAATAAAATAAGTAGAAATCCACTAAAAGTTTTGTTTGGTTATCTTGCAATCCCGAGATAATCGTCTCCATGCTCCAAATCCATTTTAAAGCCATTTTTAAGGCATTTCGCGCATACATGAAATGAACACATTTTTCTCCAAAACTATAACAGATGCAAGCTTGTCCTGTTTGGTGGAGATGATATTTAATAAAATAAGTAGAAATCCACTACAAGTTTTGTTTGGTTATCTTGCAATCCCGAGATAATCGTCTCCATGCTCCAAATCCATTTTAAAGCCATTTTTAAGGCATTTCGCGCATACATGAAATGAACACATTTTTCTCCAAAACTATAACAGATGCAAGCTTGTCCTGTTTTGGTGGAGATGATATTTAATAAAATAAGTAGAAATCCACTAAAAGTTTTGTTTGGTTATCTTGCAATCCCGAGATAATCGTCTCCATGCTCCAAATCCATTTTAAAGCCATTTTTAAGGCATTTCGCGCATACATGAAATGAACACATTTTTCTCCAAAACTATAACAGATGCAAGCTTGTCCTGTTTGGTGGAGATGATATTTAATAAAATAAGTAGAAATCCACTAAAAGTTTTGTTTGGTTATCTTGCAATCCGAGATAATCGTCTCCATGCTCCAAATCCATTTTAAAGCCATTTTTAAGGCATTTCGCGCATACATGAAATGAACACATTTTTCTCCAAAACTATAACAGATGCAAGCTTGTCCTGTTTGGTGGAGATGATATTTAATAAAAATAAGTAGAAATCCACTAAAAGTTTTGTTTTGGTTATCTTGCAATCCCGAGATAATCGTCTCCATGCTCCAAATCCATTTTAAAGCCATTTTTAAGGCATTTCGCGCATACATGAAATGAACACATTTTTCTCCAAAACTATAACAGATGCAAAGCTTGTCCTGTTTGGTGGAGATGATATTTAATAAAATAAGTAGAAATCCACTAAAAGTTTTGTTTGGTTATATTGCAATCCCGAGATAATCGTCTCCATGCTCCAAATCCATTTAAAGCCATTTTTAAGGCATTTCGCGCATACATGAAATGAACACATTTTTCTCCAAAAACTATAACAGATGCAAGCTTGTCCTGTTTGGTGGAGATGATATATAATAAAATAAGTAGAAATCCACTAAAAGTTTTGTTTGGTTATCTTGCAATCCCGAGATAATCGTCTCCATGCTCCAAATCCATTTCCATTTTTAAGGCATTTCGCGCATACATGAAATGAACACATTTTTCTCCAAAACTATAACAGATGCAAGCTTGTCCTGTTTGGTGGAGATGATATTTAATAAAATAAGTAGAAATCCACTAAAAGTTTTGTTTGGTTATCTTGCAATCCCGAGATAATCGTCTCCATGCTCCAAATCCATTTTAAAGCCATTTCTAAGGCATTTCGCGCATAAATGAAATGAACACATTTTTCTCCAAAACTATAACAGATGCAAGCTTGTCCTGTTTGGTGGAGATGATATTTAATTAAATAAGTAGAAATCCACTAAAAGTTTTGTTTGGTTATCTTGCAATCCCGAGATAATCGTCTCCATGCTCCAAATCCATTTTAAAGCCATTTTTAAGGCATTTCGCGCATACATGAAATGAACACATTTTTCTCCAAAACTATAACAGATGCAAGCTTGTCCTGTTTGGTGGAGATGATATTTAATAAAATAAGTAGAAATCCACTAAAAGTTTTGTTTGGTTATCTTGCAATCCCGAGATAATCGTCTCCATGCTCCAAATCCATTTTAAAGCCATTTTTAAGGCATTTCGCGCATACATGAAATGAACACATTTTTCTCCAAAACTATAACAGATGCAAGCTTGTCCTGTTTGGTGGAGATGATATTTAATAAAATAAGTAGAAATCCACTAAAAGTTTTGTTTGGTTATCTTGCAATCCCGAGATAATCGTCTCCATGCTCCAAATCCATTTTAAAGCCATTTTTAAGGCATTTCGCGCATACATGAAATGAACACATTTTTCTCCAAAACTATAACAGATGCAAGCTTGTCCTGTTTGGTGGAGATGATATTTAATAAAATAAGTAGAAATTCACTAAAAGTTTTGTTTGGTTATCTTGCAATCCCGAGATAATCGTCTCCATGCTCCAAATCCATTTTAAAGCCATTTCTAAGGCATTTCGCGCATAAATGAAATGAACACATTTTTCTCCAAAACTATAACAGATGCAAGCTTGTCCTGTTTGGTGGAGATGATATTTAATTAAATAAGTAGAAATCCACTAAAAGTTTTGTTTGGTTATCTTGCAATCCCGAGATAATCGTCTCCATGCTCCAAATCCATTTTAAAGCCATTTTTAAGGCATTTCGCGCATACATGAAATGAACACATTTTTCTCCAAAACTATAACAGATGCAAGCTTGTCCTGTTTGGTGGAGATGATATTTAATTAAATAAGTAGAAATCCACTAAAAGTTTTGTTTGGTTATCTTGCAATCCCGAGATAATCGTCTCCATGCTCCAAATCCATTTTAAAGCCATTTTTAAGGCATTTCGCGCATACATGAAATGAACACATTTTTATCCAAAACTATAACAGATGCAAGCTTGTCCTGTTTGGTGGAGATGATATTTAATAAAATAAGTAGAAATCCACTAAAAGTTTTGTTTGGTTATCTTGCAATCCCGAGATAATCGTCTCCATGCTCCAAATCCATTTTAAAGCCATTTTTAAGGCATTTCGCGCATACATGAAATGAACACATTTTTCTCCAAAACTATAACAGATGCAAGCTTGTCCTGTTTGGTGGAGATGATATTTAATAAAATAAGTAGAAATCCACTAAAAGTTTTGTTTGGTTATCTTGCAATCCCGAGATAATCGTCTTCATGCTCCAAATCCATTTTAAAGCCATTTTTAAGGCATTTCGCGCATACATGAAATGAACACATTTTTCTCCAAAACTATAACAGATGCAAGCTTGTCCTGTTTGGTGGAGATGATATTTAATAAAATAAGTAGAAATCCACTAAAAGTTTTGTTTGGTTATCTTGCAATCCCGAGATAATCGTCTCCATGCTCCAAATCCATTTTAAAGCCATTTCTAAGGCATTTCGCGCATAAATGAAATGAACACATTTTTCTCCAAAACAATAACAGATGCAAGCTTGTCCTGTTTGGTGGAGATGATATTTAATTAAATAAGTAGAAATCCACTAAAAGGTTTGTTTGGTTATCTTGCAATCCCGAGATAATCGTCTCCATGCTCCAAATCCATTTTAAAGCCATTTTTAAGGCATTTCGCGCATACATGAAATGAACACATTTTTCTCCAAAACTATAACAGATACAAGCTTGTCCTGTTTGGTGGAGATGATATTTAATTAAATAAGTAGAAATCCACTAAAAGTTTTGTTTGGTTATCTTGCAATCCCGAGATAATCGTCTCCATGCTCCAAATCCATTTTAAAGCCATTTTTAAGGCATTTCGCGCATACATGAAATGAACACATTTTTCTCCAAAACTATAACAGATGCAAGCTTGTCCTGTTTGGTGGAGATGATATTTAATAAAATAAGTAGAAATCCACTAAAAGTTTTGTTTGGTTATCTTGCAATCCCGAGATAATCGTCTCCATGCTCCAAATCCATTTTAAAGCCATTTTTAAGGCATTTCGCGCATACATGAAATGAACACATTTTTCTCCAAAACTATAACAGATGCAAGCTTGTCCTGTTTGGTGGAGATGATATTTAATAAAATAAGTAGAAATCCACTAAAAGTTTTGTTTGGTTATCTTGCAATCCCGAGATAATCGTCTCCATGCTCCAAATCCATTTTAAAGCCATTTTTAAGGCATTTCGCGCATACATGAAATGAACACATTTTTCTCCAAAACTATAACAGATGCAAGCTTGTCCTGTTTGGTGGAGATGATATTTAATAAAATAAGTAGAAATCCACTAAAAGTTTTGTTTGGTTATCTTGCAATCCCGAGATAATCGTCTCCATGCTCCAAATCCATTTTAAAGCCATTTCTAAGGCATTTCGCGCATAAATGAAATGAACACATTTTTCTCCAAAACTATAACAGATGCAAGCTTGTCCTGTTTGGTGGAGATGATATTTAATAAAATAAGTAGAAATCCACTAAAAGTTTTGTTTGGTTATCTTGCAATCCCGAGATAATCGTCTCCATGCTCCAAATCCATTTTAAAGCCATTTTTAAGGCATTTCGCGCATACATGAAATGAACACATTTTTCTCCAAAACTATAACAGATGCAAGCTTGTCCTGTTTGGTGGAGATGATATTTAATAAAATAAGTAGAAATCCACTAAAAGTTTTGTTTGGTTATCTTGCAATCCCGAGATAATCGTCTCCATGCTCCAAATCCATTTTAAAGCCATTTCTAAGGCATTTCGCGCATAAATGAAATGAACACATTTTTCTCCAAAACTATAACAGATGCAAGCTTGTCCTGTTTGGTGGAGATGATATTTAATAAAATAAGTAGAAATCCACTAAAAGTTTTGTTTGGTTATCTTGCAATCCCGAGATAATCGTCTCCATGCTCCAAATCCATTTTAAAGCCATTTTTAAGGCATTTCGCGCATACATGAAATGAACACATTTTTCTCCAAAACTATAACAGATGCAAGCTTGTCCTGTTTGGTGGAGATGATATTTAATAAAATAAGTAGAAATCCACTAAAAGTTTTGTTTGGTTATCTTGCAATCCCGAGATAATCGTCTCCATGCTCCAAATCCATTTTAAAGCCATTTCTAAGGCATTTCGCGCATAAATGAAATGAACACATTTTTCTCCAAAACTATAACAGATGCAAGCTTGTCCTGTTTGGTGGAGATGATATTTAATTAAATAAGTAGAAATCCACTAAAAGTTTTGTTTGGTTATCTTGCAATCCCGAGATAATCGTCTCCATGCTCCAAATCCATTTTAAAGCCATTTTTAAGGCATTTCGCGCATACATGAAATGAACACATTTTTCTCCAAAACTATAACAGATGCAAGCTTGTCCTGTTTGGTGGAGATGATATTTAATAAAATAAGTAGAAATCCACTAAACGTTTTGTTTGGTTATCTTGCAATCCCGAGATAATCGTCTCCATGCTCCAAATCCATTTTAAAGCCATTTCTAAGGCATTTCGCGCATAAATGAAATGAACACATTTTTCTCCAAAACTATAACAGATGCAAGCTTGTCCTGTTTGGTGGAGATGATATTTAATTAAATAAGTAGAAATCCACTAAAAGTTTTGTTTGGTTATCTTGCAATCCCGAGATAATCGTCTCCATGCTCCAAATCCATTTTAAAGCCATTTTTAAGGCATTTCGCGCATACATGAAATGAACACATTTTTCTCCAAAACTATAACAGATGCAAGCTTGTCCTGTTTGGTGGAGATGATATTTAATAAAATAAGTAGAAAACCACTAAAAGTTTTGTTTGGTTATCTTGCAATCCCGAGATAATCGTCTCCATGCTCCAAATCCATTTTAAAGCCATTTTTAAGGCATTTCGCGCATACATGAAATGAACACATTTTTCTCCAAAACTATAACAGATGCAAGCTTGTCCTGTTTGGTGGAGATGATATTTAATAAAATAAGTAGAAATCCACTAAAAGTTTTGTTTGGTTATCTTGCAATCCCGAGATAATCGTCTCCATGCTCCAAATCCATTTTAAAGCCATTTCTAAGGCATTTCGCGCATAAATGAAATGAACACATTTTTCTCCAAAACTATAACAGATGCAAGCTTGTCCTGTTTGGTGGAGATGATATTTAATAAAATAAGTAGAAATCCACTAAAAGTTTTGTTTGGTTATCTTGCAATCCCGAGATAATCGTCTCCATGCTCCAAATCCATTTTAAAGCCATTTTTAAGGCATTTCGCGCATACATGAAATGAACACATTTTTCTCCAAAACTATAACAGATGCAAGCTTGTCCTGTTTGGTGGAGATGATATTTAATAAAATAAGTAGAAATCCACTAAAAGTTTTGTTTGGTTATCTTGCAATCCCGAGATAATCGTCTCCATGCTCCAAATCCATTTTAAAGCCATTTCTAAGGCATTTCGCGCATAAATGAAATGAACACATTTTTCTCCAAAACTATAACAGATGCAAGCTTGTCCTGTTTGGTGGAGATGATATTTAATTAAATAAGTAGAAATCCACTAAAAGTTTTGTTTGGTTATCTTGCAATCCCGAGATAATCGTCTCCATGCTCCAAATCCATTTTAAAGCCATTTTTAAGGCATTTCGCGCATACATGAAATGAACACATTTTTCTCCAAAACTATAACAGATGCAAGCTTGTCCTGTTTGGTGGAGATGATATTTAATAAAATAAGTAGAAATCCACTAAACGTTTTGTTTGGTTATCTTGCAATCCCGAGATAATCGTCTCCATGCTCCAAATCCATTTTAAAGCCATTTCTAAGGCATTTCGCGCATAAATGAAATGAACACATTTTTCTCCAAAACTATAACAGATGCAAGCTTGTCCTGTTTGGTGGAGATGATATTTAATTAAATAAGTAGAAATCCACTAAAAGTTTTGTTTGGTTATCTTGCAATCCCGAGATAATCGTCTCCATGCTCCAAATCCATTTTAAAGCCATTTTTAAGGCATTTCGCGCATACATGAAATGAACACATTTTTCTCCAAAACTATAACAGATGCAAGCTTGTCCTGTTTGGTGGAGATGATATTTAATAAAATAAGTAGAAAACCACTAAAAGGTTTGTTTGGTTATCTTGCAATCCCGAGATAATCGTCTCCATGCTCCAAATCCATTTTAAAGCCATTTTTAAGGCATTTCGCGCATACATGAAATGAACACATTTTTCTCCAAAACTATAACAGATGCAAGCTTGTCCTGTTTGGTGGAGATGATATTTAATAAAATAAGTAGAAATCCACTAAAAGTTTTGTTTGGTTATCTTGCAATCCCGAGATAATCGTCTCCATGCTCCAAATCCATTTTAAAGCCATTTCTAAGGCATTTCGCGCATAAATGAAATGAACACATTTTTCTCCAAAACTATAACAGATGCAAGCTTGTCCTGTTTGGTGGAGATGATATTTAATAAAATAAGTAGAAATCCACTAAAAGTTTTGTTTGGTTATCTTGCAATCCCGAGATAATCGTCTCCATGCTCCAAATCCATTTTAAAGCCATTTTTAAGGCATTTCGCGCATACATGAAATGAACACATTTTTCTCCAAAACTATAACAGATGCAAGCTTGTCCTGTTTGGTGGAGATGATATTTAATAAAATAAGTAGAAATCCACTAAAAGTTTTGTTTGGTTATCTTGCAATCCCGAGATAATCGTCTCCATGCTCCAAATCCATTTTAAAGCCATTTCTAAGGCATTTCGCGCATAAATGAAATGAACACATTTTTCTCCAAAACTATAACAGATGCAAGCTTGTCCTGTTTGGTGGAGATGATATTTAATTAAATAAGTAGAAATCCACTAAAAGTTTTGTTTGGTTATCTTGCAATCCCGAGATAATCGTCTCCATGCTCCAAATCCATTTTAAAGCCATTTTTAAGGCATTTCGCGCATACATGAAATGAACACATTTTTCTCCAAAACTATAACAGATGCAAGCTTGTCCTGTTTGGTGGAGATGATATTTAATAAAATAAGTAGAAATCCACTAAAAGTTTTGTTTGGTTATCTTGCAATCCCGAGATAATCGTCTCCATGCTCCAAATCCATTTTAAAGCCATTTCTAAGGCATTTCGCGCATAAATGAAATGAACACATTTTTCTCCAAAACTATAACAGATGCAAGCTTGTCCTGTTTGGTGGAGATGATATTTAATAAAATAAGTAGAAATCCACTAAAAGTTTTGTTTGGTTATCTTGCAATCCCGAGATAATCGTCTCCATGTGTCAGGTTTCCAGGTTTTCCAGTTCTCTTTTGAATGAGCTTGCCCTCAGTTAACATGGAGTTTAAGGTTCTGTTGCCCTACTTCCTGTCCAGCTGCTTAAAAGGCCGCCTCTCAGCCCAGTCCAGTGCCTGAGTATACTGCTTGCTGTGTGCTCCTGCTTTGCTGTTTCTACTTCCTGATTGCCTTGGATTCTCCTGAAACTCTACCGACCGACTCTGGACCATACCCGGTTTTCTTCAAGCTGTGCCCGGACTCCGTCTGCCGTCTTTGATCAGCACTCTGCCCGGTTCGTAACCACTCTGGACAATCATCCCGTACGGACACTCCTGGACTATACCACTTGCCCCTTGTGTACCGGCTGCTGCGCATTTAGGCCTTCCGGGGTTGATTGCCGGACAGTCCCTGTACAGGGGTTCGCTCTGGTGGTCTCCCTGGGGGAGTCCGGTGCGTGGCCCCGGGAATCCCCTTCGCTCCGTTTCGTGAAAGTGTTTTGTGTGTTGTTTTACTGTGTTTATTCCCGTTGTGTATCTACCGTGGTTACATATTATATAACATCTTGTACCAAGAACTCGTCTCTGTTGTCATTGCCCTAACGCAATCGAAATCCTCAGAACATACAGTAGTATTACATTATACTCAGGCCATAAGAGGATTTCGCTGGGGCAATGACTGAGACACGAGTAGATCAGCTCTTTTCCATGATCAACTCCTTGCAGCAGGAGATGGAGGCGGTGCAAACTAAACTCAGAGATGTGGAGGCACAGCTGGGCCATGATCACCAGGTACTGGGTCCGGCTATTCAGGATTTGCAAGTCAGAGTGGAGGCTCAGGAAGTCGTCCCCACTACGTCCGTATCAGCTGCCGGTATGCCTAGGTTACCCCCATTCCGTTTCAATGGTGATCGTAGTCAGTTTCGTGGATTTGTGAACCAATGTATACTGTTTTTTGATGTACATGCTGATTATTACCGTTCTGACCGGTCCAAAGTGTTATGTATAATCATGTTATTAACCTCACGAGCACTGGCTTGGGCTAATCCTATGATAGAGAATCGGGACATCCGTTTAAATCACCTGGATGACTTTCTGAACGCAATGGCGCAAATGTTTGATGATCCGAATCGCCGTGCTACCGCTGAATCGGCTCTCCTTTCCTTACGTCAGGGAAAGCGTTCTGTCGTTGAATACGCCACTGAGTTCCAGAGGTTAGTGGTAGACACCGACTGGGGAAACAATGCATTATTGTCTGTTTTCAGAAAAGGTTTGTCCGGTACCATCAAGGACGAGTTAGCTCATTCCGAATCTCCAGGGGATTTTGAACTGTTTCTCCAGCACTGTGTGCGTATTGATACCCGCTTGACGGAGCGTAGACAGGAAAAATGGGCAGCTGTAAACCGTGTAAACAACTTTGCGTTTCCTTCTAGAGAACCCGCTCTCAGGACACCACGGGAGGCCGAGGACGTTCCTATGCAAGTGGACTCTCTGCAAAAGTGAGAGACCAACGAACGTCGCGAACACCGGCTCCGTGAGCGTTTGTGTTTCTATTGCGGTCAATCGGATCATTTCTTGATCGACTGCCCGAAACGTCCGAATCGCCCAAATAAGGTATTGGCAGCCATGGCAGAGTGTGACAACACGGACGCAGAGTCCGATATCTCTGAGGCAAGTGGGCACTTGGATGCGGTATTTCCCTTGACTGTAATGTCAACCTCACCGAAGGACTCAGAAGGGAAATATACCCATTGCTCGCTCCCCATTCAGATCCGGTGGGAGGGGCATCTAATACCTACCTCTGCAATGATAGATTCTGGGGCAGGGGGAAATTTCATGGACTCCTCTTTTGCCAGGAAACACGGTATCCGGACTCAGCAAAGATCCTCACCGGTTACCATGGAGACGGTAGACGGATCTCCGTTAAGCTCTGGACCAGTGGATCGGGAAACAGTACCGCTAGAATGCGTGATGAAGCCAGGTCAGCAGGAGACCCTTGTTTTCATGATAATTTCTTCTCCTCATTTTCCGATTATTTTAGGTATTCCGTGGCTACGGTCTACGAATCCGGTCATCGATTGGGAAACTAAGGAAATATCCTTCCCACCGCAGAGTGGTCCGACCATTAGTCCAACTGTTCCGGTTCCAGTAACACCGAATGCGGAGGGCACTGTACAGGTACCTGTTCTACCCCCGGTTTATGATGACTTTGCTGACATATGCGACAAAAGAAAAGCCGATCGGCTTCCCCCGCATAGACCGTATGATTGCCCCATAGACTTACTCCCAGGGGCGGAGATTCCGTTTGGCCATGTCTACCCGTTGGCGGCACCTGAGCTAGAAGCACTAAAAGAATACATTGATGAGAGCCTAGCCAAGGGATTTATTCGCCCGTCTACCTCACCAGCAGGGGCACCCATCTTTTTCGTGAAAAAGAAAGAGGGGACTCTGAGACCCTGTATTGACTACCGGGAACTGAATAAAATAACCATCCGGAACCGGTATCCGTTACCGTTGATTCCTGAGCTATTGGAGAGGGTCCAACAGGCAAAAATATTCACCAAATTGGATCTCCGTGGGGCATATAATCTACTTCGCATACGTCCCGGAGACGAGTGGAAGACCGCGTTCCGATGTCGGTATGGACATTTTGAGTACCTAGTGATGCCTTTTGGACTTTGTAATGCTCCCGCGGCTTTCCAACATCTAGTTAACGATATTTTTAGGGATATCATGGACCAATTCATGGTGATTTATCTGGACGATATCCTAATCTTTTCTGATTCCCTACAGGAACACCAGGAGCACGTCAAGACCGTACTTACCCGGCTGAGGGAAAATCACCTGTACATTAAACTGGAGAAATGCGAATTCCATTGCTCACAGATACAATTCTTAGGGTATGTCATCTCTCCTCAGGGACTGAACATGGAGTCTGGCAAGATACAAGCAATTCTGGACTGGCCGGAACCGGGTAACGTCAAAGAGGTACAACGCTTTGTCGGTTTCGCCAACTTTTACCGACGTTTTATCCGTAATTTTTCAGAGATCGTACGTCCCATCACTCTGTTAACCAAGAAAGGACAGAAGTTTGTGTGGTCCGCCCAGGCCCAGGAAGCCTTCCATCGTCTCAAGGTTTGTTTTACCTCAGCGCCTATATTGGTACATCCGAATCCCACACTTCCCTTTATCGTGGAAGTCGACGCTTCCGACTACGCATTAGGGGCCATCCTTTCTCAAAGGACTGGGGACAAGAGTCTCTTACATCCGTGTGCTTTCTTTTCCCACCGGTTGTCCCCTGCAGAAAGGAACTATGACATTGCGGACAAGGAATTATTGGCGATTATTTCCGCTTTCAAGGAATGGAGACACCACTTACAGGGAGCCGCGCAGCAAGTGATAGTACTCACAGATCATCGTAATCTGGAATTTCTTAAGTCTGCCAGGTGCCTGTCTCCACGGCAAGCCCGTTGGAGCCTATTTCTTAACCAATTCAATTTTGTCGTTACATACCGTCCAGGTTCACGTAATGGGAAAGCCGATGCCTTGTCCCGAATCCACGCCGTGGACTCCGTGCCTGGAACCCCGTCTCAGACCGTGTTATCGGATGCCAATTTCGTTGGAGTAATCCAGGACCAGGACTTGTGGAAGGACATCAAGCTGGCCTATGATGGTGACGTATTTCTTGCTGCCCCCCCGAATGATGTAACTCTTGTTCTTCGGAATGGTGTGTGGTTGAGAGAGCGACGCATTTATGTCCCGGAGGCCGTAAGACTTCGGGTTCTCAAGTTGGTCCATGACTCCGTGTTGGCTGGTCATAGGGGGGTACAGAAGACGCAGGAATTTCTGAGCCGTTTTTTCTGGTGGCCTACCTGTCTAAAGGATGTGAAGGACTATGTCCACTCATGCGTGGTTTGTGCCCGGTGCAAGGTCCCTCGTGTGGCTCCTACGGGACTCCTCCAACCGTTACCCGTGCCATCTCGCCCTTGGGGGTCTATCTCCATGGATTTTATTGTGGAGTTGCCAGTCTCAGGCGGGCACAATACCATCTTAGTGGTGGTGGATCGATTGACTAAAGCTGCTCACTTCATTCCGTGTACCGGTCTTCCCTCAGCCGCAGAGACAGTGGATTTGGTTATCCAGAACGTATTCCGATTGCATGGGGTACCAGACGAGATCATCTCTGACCGGGGCGTGCAGTTCACGTCTAGGTTCTGGAAGGGCTTTTGTACGGCACTCCAGATTGATGTCTGTTTGTCTTCTGCATACCATCCTCAGACAAATGGGCAAACCGAACGGACGAATCAAACCCTGGAACAATACCTTCGATGTTATGTCAGCCATCTCCAAGACGATTGGTTGAAGATGCTTCCGTTGGCGGAGTTCTCCTATAACAACACTCAGAGCAGCTCCACTAAGGTAACGCCCTTTTTTGCTAACTTGGGTTATCATCCGAATGTTTTGCCTAGGTCACCGGTTGCGGTTTCGGTGCCGGCGGTGGAGGACAGATTGACAGAGCTTCGACAGAATCTGGAGGTTCTAAAGGACACTGTGGCTACGGCCCAGGAGCGTTACAAGAGGTCGGCAGACACTCACCGGAAACCGGCACCCATGTATAAGGTAGGGGACTCTGTATGGTTATCCACCAAAAACCTGAGATTGGGTGTTCCTTCGCAGAAGCTGGGACAAAAATTCATCGGTCCGTTTAAGATCACCGGGATCGTGAGCCCTGTGGCCTGTCGGCTACGGTTGCCGCACCATCTAAAGGTACACCCGGTCTTTCATGTGTCTCTCCTCAAACCTGTCTCCCCTAATACGTTTCGTGGTCGTGTTGTGCCTCCTCCTCCGCCTGTGATGGTCGACGGCGAGGAGCAGTTCGTGGTTGAGGACATTATTGACTCCCGTCTCCATCGTCGTCGGCTTCAATATCTGGTACGTTGGCAGAGGTACGCCCCCGAGGACGATTCCTGGGAACCGGTGGGTAACATTTGGGCACCCCGGAAGATCGCTCAGTTTCATCGACGGTTCCCGGACAAGCCGGGCCCTGATCCGTCCTGAGGCCGTCTCTGGGGGGGGGGAGTAATGTCAGGTTTCCAGGTTTTCCAGTTCTCTTTTGAATGAGCTTGCCCTCAGTTAACATGGAGTTTAAGGTTCTGTTGCCCTACTTCCTGTCCAGCTGCTTAAAAGGCCGCCTCTCAGCCCAGTCCAGTGCCTGAGTATACTGCTTGCTGTGTGCTCCTGCTTTGCTGTTTCTACTTCCTGATTGCCTTGGATTCTCCTGAAACTCTACCGACCGACTCTGGACCATACCCGGTTTTCTTCAAGCTGTGCCCGGACTCCGTCTGCCGTCTTTGATCAGCACTCTGCCCGGTTCGTAACCACTCTGGACAATCATCCCGTACGGACACTCCTGGACTATACCACTTGCCCCTTGTGTACCGGCTGCTGCGCATTTAGGCCTTCCGGGGTTGATTGCCGGACAGTCCCTGTACAGGGGTTCGCTCTGGTGGTCTCCCTGGGGGAGTCCGGTGCGTGGCCCCGGGAATCCCCTTCGCTCCGTTTCGTGAAAGTGTTTTGTGTGTTGTTTTAGTGTTTATTCCCGTTGTGTATCTACCGTGGTTACATATTATATAACATCTTGTACCAAGAACTCGTCTCTGTTGTCATTGCCCTAACGCAATCGAAATCCTCAGAACATACAGTAGTATTACACCATGCTCCAAATCCATTTTAAAGCCATTTTTAAGGCATTTCGCGCATACATGAAATGAACACATTTTTCTCCAAAACTATAACAGATGCAAGCTTGTCCTGTTTGGTGGAGATGATATTTAATAAAATAAGTAGAAATCCACTAAAAGTTTTGTTTGGTTATCTTGCAATCCCGAGATAATCGTCTCCATGCTCCAAATCCATTTTAAAGCCATTTCTAAGGCATTTCGCGCATAAATGAAATGAACACATTTTTCTCCAAAACTATAACAGATGCAAGCTTGTCCTGTTTGGTGGAGATGATATTTAATTAAATAAGTAGAAATCCACTAAAAGTTTTGTTTGGTTATCTTGCAATCCCGAGATAATCGTCTCCATGCTCCAAATCCATTTTAAAGCCATTTTTAAGGCATTTCGCGCATACATGAAATGAACACATTTTTCTCCAAAACTATAACAGATGCAAGCTTGTCCTGTTTGGTGGAGATGATATTTAATAAAATAAGTAGAAATCCACTAAAAGTTTTGTTTGGTTATCTTGCAATCCCGAGATAATCGTCTCCATGCTCCAAATCCATTTTAAAGCCATTTCTAAGGCATTTCGCGCATAAATGAAATGAACACATTTTTCTCCAAAACTATAACAGATGCAAGCTTGTCCTGTTTGGTGGAGATGATATTTAATTAAATAAGTAGAAATCCACTAAAAGTTTTGTTTGGTTATCTTGCAATCCCGAGATAATCGTCTCCATGCTCCAAATCCATTTTAAAGCCATTTTTAAGGCATTTCGCGCATACATGAAATGAACACATTTTTCTCCAAAACTATAACAGATGCAAGCTTGTCCTGTTTGGTGGAGATGATATTTAATAAAATAAGTAGAAATCCACTAAAAGTTTTGTTTGGTTATCTTGCAATCCCGAGATAATCGTCTCCATGCTCCAAATCCATTTTAAAGCCATTTTTAAGGCATTTCGCGCATACATGAAATGAACACATTTTTCTCCAAAACTATAACAGATGCAAGCTTGTCCTGTTTGGTGGAGATGATATTTAATAAAATAAGTAGAAATCCACTAAAAGTTTTGTTTGGTTATCTTGCAATCCCGAGATAATCGTCTCCATGCTCCAAATCCATTTTAAAGCCATTTCTAAGGCATTTCGCGCATAAATGAAATGAACACATTTTTCTCCAAAACTATAACAGATGCAAGCTTGTCCTGTTTGGTGGAGATGATATTTAATTAAATAAGTAGAAATCCACTAAAAGTTTTGTTTGGTTATCTTGCAATCCCGAGATAATCGTCTCCATGCTCCAAATCCATTTTAAAGCCATTTTTAAGGCATTTCGCGCATACATGAAATGAACACATTTTTCTCCAAAACTATAACAGATGCAAGCTTGTCCTGTTTGGTGGAGATGATATTTAATAAAATAAGTAGAAATCCACTAAAAGTTTTGTTTGGTTATCTTGCAATCCCGAGATAATCGTCTCCATGCTCCAAATCCATTTTAAAGCCATTTCTAAGGCATTTCGCGCATAAATGAAATGAACACATTTTTCTCCAAAACTATAACAGATGCAAGCTTGTCCTGTTTGGTGGAGATGATATTTAATTAAATAAGTAGAAATCCACTAAAAGTTTTGTTTGGTTATCTTGCAATCCCGAGATAATCGTCTCCATGCTCCAAATCCATTTTAAAGCCATTTTTAAGGCATTTCGCGCATACATGAAATGAACACATTTTTCTCCAAAACTATAACAGATGCAAGCTTGTCCTGTTTGGTGGAGATGATATTTAATAAAATAAGTAGAAATCCACAAAAAGTTTTGTTTGGTTATCTTGCAATCCCGAGATAATCGTCTCCATGCTCCAAATCCATTTTAAAGCCATTTCTAAGGCATTTCGCGCATAAATGAAATGAACACATTTTTCTCCAAAACTATAACAGATGCAAGATTGTCCTGTTTGGTGGAGATGATATTTAATTAAATAAGTAGAAATCCACTAAAAGTTTTGTTTGGTTATCTTGCAATCCCAAGATAATCGTCTCCATGCTCCAAATCCATTTTAAAGCCATTTTTAAGGCATTTCGCGCATACATGAAATGAACACATTTTTCTCCAAAACTATAACAGATGCAAGCTTGTCCTGTTTGGTGGAGATGATATTTAATAAAATAAGTAGAAATCCACTAAAAGTTTTGTTTGGTTATCTTGCAATCCCGAGATAATCGTCTCCATGCTCCAAATCCATTTTAAAGCCATTTCTAAGGCATTTCGCGCATAAATGAAATGAACACATTTTTCTCCAAAACTATAACAGATGCAAGCTTGTCCTGTTTGGTGGAGATGATATTTAATAAAATAAGTAGAAATCCACTAAAAGTTTTGTTTGGTTATCTTGCAATCCCGAGATAATCGTCTCCATGCTCCAAATCCATTTTAAAGCCATTTCTAAGGCATTTCGCGCATAAATGAAATGAACACATTTTTCTCCAAAACTATAACAGATGCAAGCTTGTCCTGTTTGGTGGAGATGATATTTAATTAAATAAGTAGAAATCCACTAAAAGTTTTGTTTGGTTATCTTGCAATCCCGAGATAATCGTCTCCATGCTCCAAATCCATTTTAAAGCCATTTTTAAGGCATTTCGCGCATACATGAAATGAACACATTTTTCTCCAAAACTATAACAGATGCAAGCTTGTCCTGTTTGGTGGAGATGATATTTAATAAAATAAGTAGAAATCCACTAAAAGTTTTGTTTGGTTATCTTGCAATCCCGAGATAATCGTCTCCATGCTCCAAATCCATTTTAAAGCCATTTCTAAGGCATTTCGCGCATAAATGAAATGAACACATTTTTCTCCAA
This sequence comes from Anomaloglossus baeobatrachus, assembly GCF_048569485.1. Lineage (NCBI taxonomy): Eukaryota > Metazoa > Chordata > Amphibia > Anura > Aromobatidae > Anomaloglossus > Anomaloglossus baeobatrachus. Next base: position 17,186 of record NW_027443453.1, on the reverse strand, counting down.
AACTATAACAGATGCAAGCTTGTCCTGTTTGGTGGAGATGATATTTAATTAAATAAGTAGAAATCCACTAAAAGTTTTGTTTGGTTATCTTGCAATCCCGAGATAATCGTCTCCATGCTCCAAATCCATTTTAAAGCCATTTTTAAGGCATTTCGCGCATACATGAAATGAACACATTTTTCTCCAAAACTATAACAGATGCAAGCTTGTCCTGTTTGGTGGAGATGATATTTAATAAAATAAGTAGAAATCCACTAAAAGTTTTGTTTGGTTATCTTGCAATCCCGAGATAATCGTCTCCATGCTCCAAATCCATTTTAAAGCCATTTTTAAGGCATTTCGCGCATACATGAAATGAACACATTTTTCTCCAAAACTATAACAGATGCAAGCTTGTCCTGTTTGGTGGAGATGATATTTAATAAAATAAGTAGAAATCCACTAAAAGTTTTGTTTGGTTATCTTGCAATCCCGAGATAATCGTCTCCATGCTCCAAATCCATTTTAAAGCCATTTCTAAGGCATTTCGCGCATAAATGAAATGAACACATTTTTCTCCAAAACTATAACAGATGCAAGCTTGTCCTGTTTGGTGGAGATGATATTTAATTAAATAAGTAGAAATCCACTAAAAGTTTTGTTTGGTTATCTTGCAATCCCGAGATAATCGTCTCCATGCTCCAAATCCATTTTAAAGCCATTTTTAAGGCATTTCGCGCATACATGAAATGAACACATTTTTCTCCAAAACTATAACAGATGCAAGCTTGTCCTGTTTGGTGGAGATGATATTTAATAAAATAAGTAGAAATCCACTAAAAGTTTTGTTTGGTTATCTTGCAATCCCGAGATAATCGTCTCCATGCTCCAAATCCATTTTAAAGCCATTTCTAAGGCATTTCGCGCATAAATGAAATGAACACATTTTTCTCCAAAACTATAACAGATGCAAGCTTGTCCTGTTTGGTGGAGATGATATTTAATTAAATAAGTAGAAATCCACTAAAAGTTTTGTTTGGTTATCTTGCAATCCCAAGATAATCGTCTCCATGCTCCAAATCCATTTTAAAGCCATTTTTAAGGCATTTCGCGCATACATGAAATGAACACATTTTTCTCCAAAACTATAACAGATGCAAGCTTGTCCTGTTTGGTGGAGATGATATTTAATAAAATAAGTAGAAATCCACTAAAAGTTTTGTTTGGTTATCTTGCAATCCCGAGATAATCGTCTCCATGCTCCAAATCCATTTTAAAGCCATTTCTAAGGCATTTCGCGCATAAATGAAATGAACACATTTTTCTCCAAAACTATAACAGATGCAAGCTTGTCCTGTTTGGTGGAGATGATATTTAATAAAATAAGTAGAAATCCACTAAAAGTTTTGTTTGGTTATCTTGCAATCCCGAGATAATCGTCTCCATGCTCCAAATCCATTTTAAAGCAATTTTTAAGGCATTTCGCGCATACATGAAATGAACACATTTTTCTCCAAAACTATAACAGATGCAAGCTTGTCCTGTTTGGTGGAGATGATATTTAATAAAATAAGTAGAAATCCACTAAAAGTTTTGTTTGGTTATCTTGCAATCCCGAGATAATCGTCTCCATGCTCCAAATCCATTTTAAAGCCATTTCTAAGGCATTTCGCGCATAAATGAAATGAACACATTTTTCTCCAAAACTATAACAGATGCAAGCTTGTCCTGTTTGGTGGAGATGATATTTAATTAAATAAGTAGAAATCCACTAAAAGTTTTGTTTGGTTATCTTGCAATCCCGAGATAATCGTCTCCATGCTCCAAATCCATTTTAAAGCCATTTTTAAGGCATTTCGCGCATACATGAAATGAACACATTTTTCTCCAAAACTATAACAGATGCAAGCTTGTCCTGTTTGGTGGAGATGATATTTAATAAAATAAGTAGAAATCCACTAAAAGTTTTGTTTGGTTATCTTGCAATCCCGAGATAATCGTCTCCATGCTCCAAATCCATTTTAAAGCCATTTCTAAGGCATTTCGCGCATAAATGAAATGAACACATTTTTCTCCAAAACTATAACAGATGCAAGCTTGTCCTGTTTGGTGGAGATGATATTTAATTAAATAAGTAGAAATCCACTAAAAGTTTTGTTTGGTTATCTTGCAATCCCGAGATAATCGTCTCCATGCTCCAAATCCATTTTAAAGCCATTTTTAAGGCATTTCGCGCATACATGAAATGAACACATTTTTCTCCAAAACTATAACAGATGCAAGCTTGTCCTGTTTGGTGGAGATGATATTTAATAAAATAAGTAGAAATCCACTAAAAGTTTTGTTTGGTTATCTTGCAATCCCGAGATAATCGTCTCCATGCTCCAAATCCATTTTAAAGCCATTTTTAAGGCATTTCGCGCATACATGAAATGAACACATTTTTCTCCAAAACTATAACAGATGCAAGCTTGTCCTGTTTGGTGGAGATGATATTTAATAAAATAAGTAGAAATCCACTAAAAGTTTTGTTTGGTTATCTTGCAATCCCGAGATAATCGTCTCCATGCTCCAAATCCATTTTAAAGCCATTTCTAAGGCATTTCGCGCATAAATGAAATGAACACATTTTTCTCCAAAACTATAACAGATGCAAGCTTGTCCTGTTTGGTGGAGATGATATTTAATAAAATAAGTAGAAATCCACTAAAAGTTTTGTTTGGTTATCTTGCAATCCCGAGATAATCGTCTCCATGCTCCAAATCCATTTTAAAGCCATTTCTAAGGCATTTCGCGCATAAATGAAATGAACACATTTTTCTCCAAAACTATAACAGATGCAAGCTTGTCCTGTTTGGTGGAGATGATATTTAATTAAATAAGTAGAAATCCACTAAAAGTTTTGTTTGGTTATCTTGCAATCCCGAGATAATCGTCTCCATGCTCCAAATCCATTTTAAAGCCATTTTTAAGGCATTTCGCGCATACATGAAATGAACACATTTTTCTCCAAAACTATAACAGATGCAAGCTTGTCCTGTTTGGTGGAGATGATATTTAATTAAATAAGTAGAAATCCACTAAAAGTTTTGTTTGGTTATCTTGCAATCCCGAGATAACCAAACAAAACTTTTAGTGGATTTCTACTTATTTTATTAAATATCATCTCCACCAAACAGGACAAGCTTGCATCTGTTATAGTTTTGGAGAAAAATGTGTTCATTTCATGTATGCGCGAAATGCCTTAAAAATGGCTTTAAAATGGATTTGGAGCATGGAGACGATTATCTCGGGATTGCAAGATAACCAAACAAAACTTTTAGTGGATTTCTACTTATTTTATTAAATATCATCTCCACCAAACAGGACAAGCTTGCATCTGTTATAGTTTTTGGAGAAAAATGTGTTCATTTCATGTATGCGCGAAATGCCTTAAAAATGGCTTTAAAATGGATTTGGAGCATGGAGACGATTATCTCGGGATTGCAAGATAACCAAACAAAACTTTTAGTGGATTTCTACTTATTTTATTAAATATCATCTCCACCAAACAGGACAAGCTTGCATCTGTTATAGTTTTGGAGAAAAATGTGTTCATTTCATGTATGCGCGAAATGCCTTAAAAATGGCTTTAAAATGGATTTGGAGCATGGAGACGATTATCTCGGGATTGCAAGATAACCAAACAAAACTTTTAGTGGATTTCTACTTATTTTATTAAATATCATCTCCACCAAACAGGACAAGCTTGCATCTGTTATAGTTTTGGAGAAAAATGTGTTCATTTCATGTATGCGCGAAATGCCTTAAAAATGGCTTTAAAATAGATTTGGAGCATGGAGACGATTATCTCGGGATTGCAAGATAACCAAACAAAACTTTTAGTGGATTTCTACTTATTTTATTAAATATCATCTCCACCAAACAGGACAAGCTTGCATCTGTTATAGTTTTGGAGAAAAATGTGTTCATTTCATGTATGCGCAAAATGCCTTAAAAATGGCTTTAAAATGGATTTGGAGCATGGAGACGATTATCTCGGGATTGCAAGATAACCAAACAAAACTTTTAGTGGATTTCTACTTATTTTATTAAATATCATCTCCACCAAACAGGACAAGCTTGCATCTGTTATAGTTTTGGAGAAAAATGTGTTCATTTCATGTATGCGCGAAATGCCTTAAAAATGGCTTTAAAATGGATTTGGAGCATGGAGACGATTATCTCGGATTGCAAGATAACCAAACAAAACTTTTAGTGGATTTCTACTTATTTTATTAAATATCATCTCCACCAAACAGGACAAGCTTGCATCTGTTATAGTTTTGGAGAAAAATGTGTTCATTTCATGTATGCGCGAAATGCCTTAAAAATGGCTTTAAAATGGATTTGGAGCATGGAGACGATTATCTCGGGATTGCAAGATAACCAAACAAAACTTTTAGTGGATTTCTACTTATTTTATTAAATATCATCTCCACCAAACAGGACAAGCTTGCATCTGTTATAGTTTTGGAGAAAAATGTGTTCATTTCATGTATGCGCGAAATGCCTTAAAAATGGCTTTAAAATGGATTTGGAGCATGGAGACGATTATCTCGGGATTGCAAGATAACCAAACAAAACGTTTAGTGGATTTCTACTTATTTTATTAAATATCATCTCCACCAAACAGGACAAGCTTGCATCTGTTATAGTTTTGGAGAAAAATGTGTTCATTTCATGTATGCGCGAAATGCCTTAAAAATGGCTTTAAAATGGATTTGGAGCATGGAGACGATTATCTCGGGATTGCAAGATAACCAAACAAAACTTTTAGTGGATTTCTACTTATTTTATTAAATATCATCTCCACCAAACAGGACAAGCTTGCATCTGTTATAGTTTTGGAGAAAAATGTGTTCATTTCATGTATGCGCGAAATGCCTTAAAAATGGCTTTAAAATAGATTTGGAGCATGGAGACGATTATCTCGGGATTGCAAGATAACCAAACAAAACTTTTAGTGGATTTCTACTTATTTTATTAAATATCATCTCCACCAAACAGGACAAGCTTGCATCTGTTATAGTTTTGGAGAAAAATGTGTTCATTTCATGTATGCGCAAAATGCCTTAAAAATGGCTTTAAAATGGATTTGGAGCATGGAGACGATTATCTCGGGATTGCAAGATAACCAAACAAAACTTTTAGTGGATTTCTACTTATTTTATTAAATATCATCTCCACCAAACAGGACAAGCTTGCATCTGTTATAGTTTTGGAGAAAAATGTGTTCATTTCATGTATGCGCGAAATGCCTTAAAAATGGCTTTAAAATGGATTTGGAGCATGGAGACGATTATCTCGGGATTGCAAGATAACCAAACAAAACTTTTAGTGGGATTTCTACTTATTTTATTAAATATCATCTCCACCAAACAGGACAAGCTTGCATCTGTTATAGTTTTGGAGAAAAATGTGTTCATTTCATGTATGCGCGAAATGCCTTAAAAATGGCTTTAAAATGGATTTGGAGCATGGAGACGATTATCTCGGGATTGCAAGATAACCAAACAAACCTTTTAGTGGATTTCTACTTATTTTATTAAATATCATCTCCACCAAACAGGACAAGCTTGCATCTGTTATAGTTTTGGAGAAAAATGTGTTCATTTCATGTATGCGCGAAATGCCTTAAAAATGGCTTTAAAATGGATTTGGAGCATGGAGACGATTATCTCGGGATTGCAAGATAACCAAACAAAACTTTTAGTGGATTTCTACTTATTTTATTAAATATCATCTCCACCAAACAGGACAAGCTTGCATCTGTTATAGTTTTGGAGAAAAATGTGTTCATTTCATGTATGCGCGAAATGCCTTAAAAATGGCTTTAAAATGGATTTGGAGCATGGAGACGATTATCTCGGGATTGCAAGATAACCAAACAAAACTTTTAGTGGATTTCTACTTATTTTATTAAATATCATCTCCACCAAACAGGACAAGCTTGCATCTGTTATAGTTTTGGAGAAAAATGTGTTCATTTCATGTATGCGCGAAATGCCTTAAAAATGGCTTTAAAATGGATTTGGAGCATGGAGACGATTATCTCGGGATTGCAAGATAACCAAACAAAACTTTTAGTGGATTTCTACTTATTTTATTAAATATCATCTCCACCAAACAGGACAAGCTTGCATCTGTTATAGTTTTGGAGAAAAATGTGTTCATTTCATGTATGCGCGAAATGCCTTAAAAATGGCTTTAAAATGGATTTGGAGCATGGAGACGATTATCTCGGGATTGCAAGATAACCAAACAAAACTTTTAGTGGATTTCTACTTATTTTATTAAATATCATCTCCACCAAACAGGACAAGCTTGCATCTGTTATAGTTTTGGAGAAAAATGTGTTCATTTCATGTATGCGCGAAATGCCTTAAAAATGGCTTTAAAATGGATTTGGAGCATGGAGACGATTATCTCGGGATTGCAAGATAACCAAACAAAACTTTTAGTGGATTTCTACTTATTTTATTAAATATCATCTCCACCAAACAGGACAAGCTTGCATCTGTTATAGTTTTGGAGAAAAATGTGTTCATTTCATGTATGCGCGAAATGCCTTAAAAATGGCTTTAAAATGGATTTGGAGCATGGAGACGATTATCTCGGGATTGCAAGATAACCAAACAAAACTTTTAGTGGATTTCTACTTATTTAATTAAATATCATCTCCACCAAACAGGACAAGCTTGCATCTGTTATAGTTTTGGAGAAAAATGTGTTCATTTCATGTATGCGCGAAATGCCTTAAAAATGGCTTTAAAATGGATTTGGAGCATGGAGACGATTATCTCGGGATTGCAAGATAACCAAACAAAACTTTTAGTGGATTTCTACTTATTTTATTAAATATCATCTCCACCAAACAGGACAAGCTTGCATCTGTTATAGTTTTGGAGAAAAATGTGTTCATTTCATTTATGCGCGAAATGCCTTAGAAATGGCTTTAAAATGGATTTGGAGCATGGAGACGATTATCTCGGGATTGCAAGATAACCAAACAAAACTTTTAGTGGATTTCTACTTATTTTATTAAATATCATCTCCACCAAACAGGACAAGCTTGCATCTGTTATAGTTTTGGAGAAAAATGTGTTCATTTCATGTATGCGCGAAATGCCTTAAAAATGGCTTTAAAATGGATTTGGAGCATGGAGACGATTATCTCGGGATTGCAAGCTAACCAAACAAAACTTTTAGTGGATTTCTACTTATTTAATTAAATATCATCTCCACCAAACAGGACAAGCTTGCATCTGTTATAGTTTTGGAGAAAAATGTGTTCATTTCATTTATGCGCGAAATGCCTTAGAAATGGCTTTAAAATGGATTTGGAGCATGGAGACGATTATCTCGGGATTGCAAGATAACCAAACAAAACTTTTAGTGGATTTCTACTTATTTTATTAAATATCATCTCCACCAAACAGGACAAGCTTGCATCTGTTATAGTTTTGGAGAAAAATGTGTTCATTTCATGTATGCGCGAAATGCCTTAAAAATGGCTTTAAAATGGATTTGGAGCATGGAGACGATTATCTCGGGATTGCAAGATAACCAAACAAAACTTTTAGTGGATTTCTACTTATTTTATTAAATATCATCTCCACCAAACAGGACAAGCTTGCATCTGTTATAGTTTTGGAGAAAAATGTGTTCATTTCATTTATGCGCGAAATGCCTTAAAAATGGCTTTAAAATGGATTTGGAGCATGGAGACGATTATCTCGGGATTGCAAGATAACCAAACAAAACTTTTAGTGGATTTCTACTTATTTTATTAAATATCATCTCCACCAAACAGGACAAGCTTGCATCTGTTATAGTTTTGGAGAAAAATGTGTTCATTTCATGTATGCGCGAAATGCCTTAAAAATGGCTTTAAAATGGATTTGGAGCATGGAGACGATTATCTCGGGATTGCAAGATAACCAAACAAAACTTTTAGTGGATTTCTACTTATTTTATTAAATATCATCTCCACCAAACAGGACAAGCTTGCATCTGTTATAGTTTTGGAGAAAAATGTGTTCATTTCATGTATGCGCGAAATGCCTTAAAAATGGCTTTAAAATGGATTTGGAGCATGGAGACGATTATCTCGGGATTGCAAGATAACCAAACAAAACTTTTAGTGGATTTCTACTTATTTAATTAAATATAATCTCCACCAAACAGGACAAGCTTGCATCTGTTATAGTTTTGGAGAAAAATGTGTTCATTTCATTTATGCGCGAAATGCCTTAGAAATGGCTTTAAAATGGATTTGGAGCATGGAGACGATTATCTCGGGATTGCAAGATAACCAAACAAAACTTTTAGTGGATTTCTACTTATTTTATTAAATATCATCTCCACCAAACAGGACAAGCTTGCATCTGTTATAGTTTTGGAGAAAAATGTGTTCATTTCATGTATGCGCGAAATGCCTTAAAAATGGCTTTAAAATGGATTTGGAGCATGGAGACGATTATCTCGGGATTGCAAGATAACCAAACAAAACTTTTAGTGGATTTCTACTTATTTAATTAAATATCATCTCCACCAAACAGGACAAGCTTGCATCTGTTATAGTTTTGGAGAAAAATGTGTTCATTTCATTTATGCGCGAAATGCCTTAGAAATGGCTTTAAAATGGATTTGGAGCATGGAGACGATTATCTCGGGATTGCAAGATAACCAAACAAAACTTTTAGTGGATTTCTACTTATTTTATTAAATATCATCTCCACCAAACAGGACAAGCTTGCATCTGTTATAGTTTTGGAGAAAAATGTGTTCATTTCATGTATGCGCGAAATGCCTTAAAAATGGCTTTAAAATGGATTTGGAGCATGGAGACGATTATCTCGGGATTGCAAGATAACCAAACAAAACTTTTAGTGGATTTCTACTTATTTTATTAAATATCATCTCCACCAAACAGGACAAGCTTGCATCTGTTATAGTTTTGGAGAAAAATGTGTTCATTTCATTTATGCGCGAAATGCCTTAGAAATGGCTTTAAAATGGATTTGGAGCATGAAGACGATTATCTCGGGATTGCAAGATAACCAAACAAAACTTTTAGTGGATTTCTACTTATTTTATTAAATATCATCTCCACCAAACAGGACAAGCTTGCATCTGTTATAGTTTTGGAGAAAAATGTGTTCATTTCATGTATGCGCGAAATGCCTTAAAATGGCTTTAAAATGGATTTGGAGCATGGAGACGATTATCTCGGGATTGCAAGATAACCAAACAAAACTTTTAGTGGATTTCTACTTATTTAATTAAATATCATCTCCACCAAACAGGACAAGCTTGCATCTGTTATAGTTTTGGAGAAAAATGTGTTCATTTCATTTATGCGCGAAATGCCTTAGAAATGGCTTTAAAATGGATTTGGAGCATGGAGACGATTATCTCGGGATTGCAAGATAACCAAACAAAACTTTTAGTAAATTTCTACTTATTTTATTAAATATCATCTCCACCAAACAGGACAAGCTTGCATCTGTTATAGTTTTGGAGAAAAATGTGTTCATTTCATGTATGCGCGAAATGCCTTAAAAATGGCTTTAAAATGGATTTGGAGCATGGAGACGATTATCTCGGGATTGCAAGATAACCAAACAAAACTTTTAGTGGATTTCTACTTATTTTATTAAATATCATCTCCACCAAACAGGACAAGCTTGCATCTGTTATAGTTTTGGAGAAAAATGTGTTCATTTCATTTATTGCGCGAAATGCCTTAGAAATGGCTTTAAAATGGATTTGGAGCATGGAGACGATTATCTCGGGATTGCAAGATAACCAAACAAAACTTTTAGTGAATTTCTACTTATTTTATTAAATATCATCTCCACCAAACAGGACAAGCTTGCATCTGTTATAGTTTTGGAGAAAAATGTGTTCATTTCATGTATGCGCGAAATGCCTTAAAAATGGCTTTAAAATGGATTTGGAGCATGGAGACGATTATCTCGGGATTGCAAGATAACCAAACAAAACTTTTAGTGGATTTCTACTTATTTTATTAAATATCATCTCCACCAAACAGGACAAGCTTGCATCTGTTATAGTTTTGGAGAAAAATGTGTTCATTTCATGTATGCGCGAAATGCCTTAAAAATGGCTTTAAAATGGATTTGGAGCATGGAGACGATTATCTCGGGATTGCAAGATAACCAAACAAAACTTTTAGTGGATTTCTACTTATTTTATTAAATATCATCTCCACCAAACAGGGACAAGCTTGCATCTGTTATAGTTTTGGAGAAAAATGTGTTCATTTCATGTATGCGCGAAATGCCTTAAAAATGGCTTTAAAATGGATTTGGAGCATGGAGACGATTATCTCGGGATTGCAAGATAACCAAACAAAACTTTTAGTGGATTTCTACTTATTTAATTAAATATCATCTCCACCAAACAGGACAAGCTTGCATCTGTTATAGTTTTGGAGAAAAATGTGTTCATTTCATGTATGCGAGAAATGCCTTAAAAATGGCTTTAAAATGGATTTGGAGCATGGAGACGATTATCTCGGGATTGCAAGATAACCAAACAAAACTTTTAGTGGATTTCTACTTATTTAATTAAATATTATCTCCACCAAACAGGGCAAGCTTGCATCTGTTATAGTTTTGGAGAAAAATGTGTTCATTTCATTTATGCGCGAAATGCCTTAGAAATGGCTTTAAAATGGATTTGGAGCATGGAGACGATTATCTCGGGATTGCAAGATAACCAAACAAAACTTTTAGTGGATTTCTACTTATTTTATTAAATATCATCTCCACCAAACAGGACAAGCTTGCATCTGTTATAGTTTTGGAGAAAAATGTGTTCATTTCATGTATGCGCGAAATGCCTTAAAAATGGCTTTAAAATGGATTTGGAGCATGGAGACGATTATCTCGGGATTGCAAGATAACCAAACAAAACTTTTAGTGGATTTCTACTTATTTTATTAAATATCATCTCCACCAAACAGGACAAGCTTGCATCTGTTATAGTTTTGGAGAAAAATGTGTTCATTTCATGTATGCGCGAAATGCCTTAAAAATGGCTTTAAAATGGATTTGGAGCATGGAGACGATTATCTCGGGATTGCAAGATAACCAAACAAAACTTTTAGTGGATTTCTACTTATTTTATTAAATATCATCTCCACCAAACAGGACAAGCTTGCATCTGTTATAGTTTTGGAGAAAAATGTGTTCATTTCATTTATGCGCGAAATGCCTTAGAAATGGCTTTAAAATGGATTTGGAGCATGGAGACAATTATCTCGGGATTGCAAGATAACCAAACAAAACTTTTAGTGGATTTCTACTTATTTTATTAAATATCATCTCCACCAAACAGGACAAGCTTGCATCTGTTATAGTTTTGGAGAAAAATGTGTTCATTTCATGTATGCGCGAAATGCCTTAAAAATGGCTTTAAAATGGATTTGGAGCATGGAGACGATTATCTCGGGATTGCAAGATAACCAAACAAAACTTTTAGTGGATTTCTACTTATTTTATTAAATATCATCTCCACCAAACAGGACAAGCTTGCATCTGTTATAGTTTGAAGAAAAATGTGTTCATTTCATGTATGCGCGAAATGCCTTAAAAATGGCTTTAAAATGGATTTGGAGCATGGAGACGATTATCTCGGGATTGCAAGATAACCAAACAAAACTTTTAGTGGATTTCTACTTATTTTATTAAATATCATCTCCACCAAACAGGACAAGCTTGCATCTGTTATAGTTTTGGAGAAAAATGTGTTCATTTCATGTATGCGCGAAATGCCTTAAAAATGGCTTTAAAATGGATTTGGAGCATGGAGACGATTATCTCGGGATTGCAAGATAACCAAACAAAACTTTTAGTGGATTTCTACTTATTTAATTAAATATCATCTCCACCAAACAGGACAAGCTTGCATCTGTTATAGTTTTGGAGAAAAATGTGTTCATTTCATGTATGCGCGAAATGCCTTAAAAATGGCTTTAAAATGGATTTGGAGCATGGAGACGATTATCTCGGGATTGCAAGATAACCAAACAAAACTTTTAGTGGATTTCTACTTATTTAATTAAATATCATCTCCACCAAACAGGACAAGCTTGCATCTGTTATAGTTTTGGAGAAAAATGTGTTCATTTCATGTATGCGCGAAATGCCTTAGAAATGGCTTTAAAATGGATTTGGAGCATGGAGACGATTATCTCGGGATTGCAAGATAACCAAACAAAACTTTTAGTGGATTTCTACTTATTTTATTAAATATCATCTCCACCAAACAGGACAAGCTTGCATCTGTTATAGTTTTGGAGAAAAATGTGTTCATTTCATGTATGCGCGAAATGCCTTAAAAATGGCTTTAAAATGGATTTGGAGCATGGAGACGATTATCTCGGGATTGCAAGATAACCAAACAAAACTTTTAGTGGATTTCTACTTATTTTATTAAATATCATCTCCACCAAACAGGACAAGCTTGCATCTGTTATAGTTTTGGAGAAAAATGTGTTCATTTCATGTATGCGCGAAATGCCTTAAAAATGGCTTTAAAATGGATTTGGAGCATGGAGACGATTATCTCGGGATTGCAAGATAACCAAACAAAACTTTTAGTGGATTTCTACTTATTTTATTAAATATCATCTCCACCAAACAGGACAAGCTTGCATCTGTTATAGTTTTGGAGAAAAATGTGTTCATTTCATGTATGCGCGAAATGCCTTAAAAATGGCTTTAAAATGGATTTGGAGCATGGAGACGATTATCTCGGGATTGCAAGATAACCAAACAAAACTTTTAGTGGATTTCTACTTATTTTATTAAATATCATCTCCACCAAACAGGACAAGCTTGCATCTGTTATAGTTTTGGAGAAAAATGTGTTCATTTCATGTATGCGCGAAATGCCTTAAAAATGGCTTTAAAATGGATTTGGAGCATGGAGACGATTATCTCGGGATTGCAAGATAACCAAACAAAACTTTTAGTGGATTTCTACTTATTTTATTAAATATCATCTCCACCAAACAGGACAAGCTTGCATCTGTTATAGTTTTGGAGAAAAATGTGTTCATTTCATGTATGCGCGAAATGCCTTAAAAATGGCTTTAAAATGGATTTGGAGCATGGAGACGATTATCTCGGGATTGCAAGATAACCAAACAAAACTTTTAGTGGATTTCTACTTATTTTATTAAATATCATCTCCACCAAACAGGACAAGCTTGCATCTGTTATAGTTTTGGAGAAAAATGTGTTCATTTCATGTATGCGCGAAATGCCTTAAAAATGGCTTTAAAATAGGATTTGGAGCATGGAGACGATTATCTCGGGATTGCAAGATAACCAAACAAAACTTTTAGTGGATTTCTACTTATTTTATTAAATATCATCTCCACCAAACAGGACAAGCTTGCATCTGTTATAGTTTTGGAGAAAAATGTGTTCATTTCATGTATGCGCGAAATGCCTTAAAAATGGCTTTAAAATGGATTTGGAGCATGGAGACGATTATCTCGGGATTGCAAGATAACCAAACAAAACTTTTAGTGGATTTCTACTTATTTTATTAAATATCATCTCCACCAAACAGGACAAGCTTGCATCTGTTATAGTTTTGGAGAAAAATGTGTTCATTTCATGTATGCGCGAAATGCCTTAAAAATGGCTTTAAAATGGATTTGGAGCATGGAGACGATTATCTCGGGATTGCAAGATAACCAAACAAAACTTTTAGTGGATTTCTACTTATTTTATTAAATATCATCTCCACCAAACAGGACAAGCTTGCATCTGTTATAGTTTTGGAGAAAAATGTGTTCATTTCATGTATGCGCGAAATGCCTTAAAAATGGCTTTAAAATGGATTTGGAGCATGGAGACGATTATCTCGGGATTGCAAGATAACCAAACAAAACTTTTAGTGGATTTCTACTTATTTTATTAAATATCATCTCCACCAAACAGGACAAGCTTGCATCTGTTATAGTTTTGGAGAAAAATGTGTTCATTTCATGTATGCGCGAAATGCCTTAAAAATGGCTTTAAAATGGATTTGGAGCATGGAGACGATTATCTCGGGATTGCAAGATAACCAAAACAAAACTTTTAGTGGATTTCTACTTATTTTATTAAATATCATCTCCACCAAACAGGACAAGCTTGCATCTGTTATAGTTTTGGAGAAAAATGTGTTCATTTCATGTATGCGCGAAATGCCTTAAAAATGGCTTTAAAATGGATTTGGAGCATGGAGACGATTATCTCGGGATTGCAAGATAACCAAACAAAACTTTTAGTGGATTTCTACTTATTTTATTAAATATCATCTCCACCAAACAGGACAAGCTTGCATCTGTTATAGTTTTGGAGAAAAATGTGTTCATTTCATTTATGCGCGAAATGCCTTAGAAATGGCTTTAAAATGGATTTGGAGCATGGAGACGATTATCTCGGGATTGCAAGATAACCAAACAAAACTTTTAGTGGATTTCTACTTATTTTATTAAATATCATCTCCACCAAACAGGACAAGCTTGCATCTGTTATAGTTTTGGAGAAAAATGTGTTCATTTCATGTATGCGCGAAATGCCTTAAAAATGGCTTTAAAATGGATTTGGAGCATGGAGACGATTATCTCGGGATTGCAAGATAACCAAACAAAACTTTTAGTGGATTTCTACTTATTTTATTAAATATCATCTCCACCAAACAGGACAAGCTTGCATCTGTTATAGTTTTGGAGAAAAATGTGTTCATTTCATGTATGCGCGAAATGCCTTAAAAATGGCTTTAAAATGGATTTGGAGCATGGAGACGATTATCTCGGGATTGCAAGATAACCAAACAAAACTTTTAGTGGATTTCTACTTATTTTATTAAATATCATCTCCACCAAACAGGACAAGCTTGCATCTGTTATAGTTTTGGAGAAAAATGTGTTCATTTCATGTATGCGCGAAATGCCTTAAAAATGGCTTTAAAATGGATTTGGAGCATGGAGACGATTATCTCGGGATTGCAAGATAACCAAACAAAACTTTTAGTGGATTTCTACTTATTTTATTAAATATCATCTCCACCAAACAGGACAAGCTTGCATCTGTTATAGTTTTGGAGAAAAATGTGTTCATTTCATTTATGCGCGAAATGCCTTAGAAATGGCTTTAAAATGGATTTGGAGCATGGAGACGATTATCTCGGGATTGCAAGATAACCAAACAAAACTTTTAGTGGATTTCTACTTATTTAATTAAATATCATCTCCACCAAACAGGACAAGCTTGCATCTGTTATAGTTTTGGAGAAAAATGTGTTCATTTCATGTATGCGCGAAATGCCTTAAAAATGGCTTTAAAATGGATTTGGAGCATGGAGACGATTATCTCGGGATTGCAAGATAACCAAACAAAACTTTTAGTGGATTTCTACTTATTTTATTAAATATCATCTCCACCAAACAGGACAAGCTTGCATCTGTTATAGTTTTGGAGAAAAATGTGTTCATTTCATGTATGCGCGAAATGCCTTAAAAATGGCTTTAAAATGGATTTGGAGCATGGAGACGATTATCTCGGGATTGCAAGATAACCAAACAAAACTTTTAGTGGATTTCTACTTATTTATTAAATATCATCTCCACCAAACAGGACAAGCTTGCATCTGTTATAGTTTTGGAGAAAAATGTGTTCATTTCATTTATGCGCGAAATGCCTTAGAAATGGCTTTAAAATGGATTTGGAGCATGGAGACGATTATCTCGGGATTGCAAGATAACCAAACAAAACTTTTAGTGGATTTCTACTTATTTTATTAAATATCATCTCCACCAAACAGGACAAGCTTGCATCTGTTATAGTTTTGGAGAAAAATGTGTTCATTTCATGTATGCGCGAAATGCCTTAAAAATGGCTTTAAAATGGATTTGGAGCATGGAGACGATTATCTCGGGATTGCAAGATAACCAAACAAAACTTTTAGTGGATTTCTACTTATTTAATTAAATATCATCTCCACCAAACAGGACAAGCTTGCATCTGTTATAGTTTTGGAGAAAAATGTGTTCATTTCATTTATGCGCGAAATGCCTTAGAAATGGCTTTAAAATGGATTTGGAGCATGGAGACGATTATCTCGGGATTGCAAGATAACCAAACAAAACTTTTAGTGGATTTCTACTTATTTTATTAAATATCATCTCCACCAAACAGGACAAGCTTGCATCTGTTATAGTTTTGGAGAAAAATGTGTTCATTTCATGTATGCGCGAAATGCCTTAAAAATGGCTTTAAAATGGATTTGGAGCATGGAGACGATTATCTCGGGATTGCAAGATAACCAAACAAAACTTTTAGTGGATTTCTACTTATTTTATTAAATATCATCTCCACCAAACAGGACAAGCTTGCATCTGTTATAGTTTTGGAGAAAAATGTGTTCATTTCATTTATGCGCGAAATGCCTTAGAAATGGCTTTAAAATGGATTTGGAGCATGAAGACGATTATCTCGGGATTGCAAGATAACCAAACAAAACTTTTAGTGATTTCTACTTATTTTATTAAATATCATCTCCACCAAACAGGACAAGCTTGCATCTGTTATAGTTTTGGAGAAAAATGTGTTCATTTCATGTATGCGCGAAATGCCTTAAAAATGGCTTTAAAAATGGATTTGGAGCATGGAGACGATTATCTCGGGATTGCAAGATAACCAAACAAAACTTTTAGTGGATTTCTACTTATTTAATTAAATATCATCTCCACCAAACAGGACAAGCTGCATCTGTTATAGTTTTGGAGAAAAATGTGTTCATTTCATTTATGCGCGAAATGCCTTAGAAATGGCTTTAAAATGGATTTGGAGCATGGAGACGATTATCTCGGGATTGCAAGATAACCAAAACAAAACTTTTAGTAAATTTCTACTTATTTTATTAAATATCATCTCCACCAAACAGGACAAGCTTGCATCTGTTATAGTTTTGAGAAAAATGTGTTCATTTCATGTATGCGCGAAATGCCTTAAAAATGGCTTTAAAATGGATTTGGAGCATGGAGACGATTATCTCGGGATTGCAAGATAACCAAACAAAACTTTTAGTGGATTTCTACTTATTTTATTAAATATCATCTCCACCAAACAGGA
>NW_027443452.1:0-45160 GCF_048569485.1 Anomaloglossus baeobatrachus | reverse complement strand
CAGCGCTGATGTCCCCCGGCGCACTACAACACCCAGCATGCTGCGGTGTGAGCGCCAAATGCACGGGGACACAGAGTACCTTGAGGAAGCAGGGCCATGTCCCTGATGTACTCCGCTCCATCCAGCATCTTCTCCAGGGGCTGTAGATGGAGCACGGTCTCAGTGCCTGGAGACCGGTAAATCCCACTTCACCCAGAGCCCTGTAAAAAGGGATGGGGAAGGAATCAGCATGTGGGCTCCTGCCGCCGTACCCGCAATGGGTACCTCAACCTTACAAACACCTCCGACATACAGTGGGGTGAGAAGGGAGCATGCTGGGGGCCCTTAGTATGGGCCCTCTTTTCTTCCATCCGACATAGTCAGCAGCTGCTGCTGACTAAAAAGTGGAGCTATGCGTGGATGTGTTGCCTCCTTCGCACAAAGCACAAAACTGGTGAGCCAGTGATCCCACTGGGGGTGTATAGCCAGAAGGGGAGGGGCCTTACACTTTTAAGTGTAATACTTTGTGTGGCCTCCGGAGGCAATAGCTATACACCCAATTGTCTGGGTCTCCCAATTAGGAGCGAAAAAGAAATGCGCAGATCGCCGCGGACTGCCCACGGCAGAGATTCACTTCACACGATCCATGAAGTACACAGTACATCATGTGTCGTGAAGAGGTTAAAATAAGCTGTCAATTGCTAGGAAATTTTATGACATTGTCATGTGACCACTTCAGCATTCCCATCACAAAATGTCATAAGGTCACCGTAGTCTCTGTAGAGACAGCTCAGCAGCATTGGTACAGAAAGTAATGTTTTTTTTGTTACTGTATTCAACCTGGGAGAAGTTAACCACTTCACAATATATGAGAAATTTATATCATATGTCGTGTCCCTTTCTTTAATGTGCGCTTTTCTTGCACATGACTGCTGATCTAATCAACAGTGTTGTATCTTTAAGAGCCGTGAGTATGGATTGGAGATCTGCTAGTGGCTGTTAACCAGTTAAGGCCCACTGTCAACCTTTGTCAGTGGGATTTACCATACACCAGCAGGGATTGTGGAGTGCCAAACGGTTATGACAGCCAGGGGTTAGCTGCTGACCAATGAGTCATTACAATCCTCCTGTGAACTTCATCTGCAAGCCGGAGAATTCATAGGAGATAGTGATTGCTGCTATAAATCAGATCACAGCTATTATTCCTGTAAGGGGACTATTATGGGGAGGGAAGTTCAAAACCGCCCCTTTTTGCCCCATTGAAAATAAAATGTAACAAACACACAAACCCTAAAACATTTGTTATTGCTGCATTTAGAGATGTCCAGTCAAAATATAATTAATCTGATAAGTAAACAATGCAAAAAAAAAAAGCCAGAATTAAATGTGTGGCTGCCGCAACACTGCAATAAAAAGGTAAAACATTGTATGTACTCAAAAGGTTTCAGGGGAAAAAAAAAAACAAAAAAAAACAAAATTAAAAAAAAATATAAATTTTACACCACTAACAAAACAAAAAAAAAGTTTGGCACCTATTATGTTCTCATGCTGACTTGGAGGATCATATGGCAAGGTCAGTTTTACCATTTAGTGAACATGGTAAATTTAAAAATAAAAAAAACAATTCTGGAATTGCATTTTAACTTTTGCCATTTCACCGCAGTTGGAATTTTGCTTTGCGATATTGCAGTACAATATAGTAAAATGCATGGTCAAAAATAAAACTTGTCCAACAAAAATGGCTCTTAAGTGTAGGGGGAAAACAAAAAAAAAAAAAAACAAAAAAACACAAAAGCAAAACGGCCTTGTTGTGATTGGTTTCAAGATCTGCACTAGCAGACAACTTCAACCCCAAGAACCCCTCTTTAACACTTACATCTGTGTAAAGGATGCTGTGGATTTGAAGCGCTTAGCAAAATTGAATGTCACTAACAACTATAGTTTTACCAACAAATATTACAGACACATTAAATAAGTTTGAGACTTCACACCTCTACGCACCTGTCAACAAAAGTAAATCTGCATCAGCTGCAGGTTCTCACCAGCCCAGTGACATTTCATATCCTGCAACAAGAAGATTGCTCAGAAAGAAGCACTTGGCTAGTTAAACACACCACCCCGCATACTCAGAGCAAGCTGTTTTGTTTTTTTTTTGTCCTGCCCCGCAAAATTCAGAAATGAGGAGAGGCAGCCAACCCACCGTTACTCACTCCTGAGTGAAAAAGGCAATTTTAATCTACGACAGCCTAAAATCTCCAAGCCCATAACTTGGGGCTCAGAAAGGAACAGCTGTCGACGTGTGGGAACTTTAGCACATCACTAGCCATTATAAGCCGGTCCAATTTTGTAGTTCTAACCACTGACGTTTACCTTTCAAAAGTAACCACCCCGATATCCAGATCACCTAAAGAAAACAAAATGTCAAGAGGTTGATAATAGCCCATAAAAGTTACTAAGAAGAAATAAACCGCACAGACCAGTGCAGCTCAGAGCATGAATCATAATCACAGATCTCAGGTGAAACACGGACTATGCAAACTCATCACAGAACACGGCCGGATAGTTATGGAACTTGTCCATGCAATTTCTTCTTTTAGGCTGCAACTGGGTTTAATAAGAGTAGGCCAGTTATTAACCCTTTAATGCATTTACAGGAAAATAACTCTGGAACCAGATGCAATTTAAATACCTTACAATCTCACGTAAATGCTCCCAAGTGTCAGAGCGGTAAAAAAAAATTCTCTAAAGATCACCCTTTGCTAGGTGTATTTCTTACCTGAACAGGATCTGAATGCACAAGTCATCTCTGGCAGAAAGTCCATGCATGTTTGTGATTGTCACCCATCAGTCATCTAAGGGGAATGAACATTACATCTTATTAAATGGGTCTCAAAGTAAAAATAGATTACAGATGAAAGGGTTACTAGCACATGGGGAGCAGCCTTCCACAGTGAGGACAGGCAGAGACCCCACATCACTGGGCAAGCAATAGGCAAAGTACAAACCTGCTCAGGGCATGGACATAATCATTGGTTTTCAGGTGAAACACGGACTATGCAAACTCATCACAGCAGGCAAGTGGAAAGTGTAAGGGTACGGTTCCACTTGTGTGTAGCTTCCGATCGAGAGCATTGGAAACAATATGCTAATGACCCTCTGCTGCAAGTGTCAACCTAGGGTCATGTGACTGAAGCAATCTTGCGATCGCATCATAGCTGTGGAGAAGAGGAAGGGAGCACTTTCTCCCCATCTCCTCCGCGGCCTGTTTCTGCGTAATTCGCACTGCAGTGGAATGAGGGGTGCAAGAGTCGAAAATTGCTGCTAAATGCAGCATGCTGCAATGCATTCCGCTATGACATGAGAAATCAAAGCAGGTAGACACTGTCCCATAGTTTTGCACTAGCGCAATGCCATATTTTATAGGATTGCACTTGTCCATGCAAAACACAAGTGAAACCGATTCCTTACAGGCATCAAGAAAACACTGGGCCCTACTCTGGAGGTCAGGGGAAAGTTTAAAGCTTAACCATTGTTTTAATTTACATGAATACACATGAAAATAAGCAGCTTTGTAATATATATGATCAGAGAAATTTGCTTCCTTTTTTGCCAGAAATGATCAGTCTCATTTTCAGGTAAAATCTGTACTCAACGAAGACTTTCCCCATTATTGAGGTAGGAGACTCACACATACAGGAAACAAAATGAATAGATCCAAGTGATTAAAATATTTAATTTTTTATTTTAAAGTTAAAATATAAGGTGCATACAGTGATTAAAAATAAAGTACACAGGAAGGGGAGATGAACTAGAGCGGGTAATCTGCAGTCACAAAACGATATTTACAGTGGCACAATAGCCTAATATGAAGGCACTTTCACAAAGAATGGTAAATTACAATAAATAGATAAATGTAAACCTATGCAATATACCATATGTCAAATAGGTAAAGTGCACGTGTGAGAATAAAATCGGAATAGTAACTGAAGACATCTCCTGCTAGTGCTGGCGCCAAATCCCGATGCACATTTCAGAGTGTGGCCTTTATTATTCTCAGACACTTGATTTTAGTTTATGGGACGAGTTGTATTTTTCAATGAAACCATTCATTCTGGCCAATATTGTACTGAAAACGTGAAAAAAAACCGGGGGTGAAATTGCAAAGAAATAAAAAGTGCAATTGCACTTTTAAATTTACCATGTTCACTATATGGTAAAACTGACCGTTAATATGATTCCTCAGGTCGGTACGAGTTTGTATATACGAAACATGTATAGTTTTCTCTAAGCGGTGAGGGACGGGAACGGGGGGTGGGGAGTGCTTTTGTCACCATTTTCCGAGACCCATACTGTTCCCATTTTTCAGGGTCTGGGGCTCAGGGATGGCATTTTTTTGTGTTTTCATAAGAAAGGAGAGAGAAGAACGATTCTCCTCCTCCTCTCTAGGGCTGGATGCTGATTGGTGGAGACAACTTCTGCAGAGCTGCCTCCACCAATCAGTGATCTGAGTCTGACAAAGTGTTGTCAGTTGAACGAAGGGTCCTAATAGGTGAGCAAAACCGAAGGGGAACACAACCCCCATCATCAGCCTTCAGAATATACTGTATCAATCGGGGTAATCTGAAGGATGATGGGGGCTGTAGTCCTTTAGTGTAAACACTCCAGGGAGGGACTAATGTAGTGGCCAAAGTGTAAATGTGACTACCACCCCCCTCATTCAGAATACAGCCATGTATGGTATACAGTACATGGGTGTATTCCTAAGGATGAGGGGGGTGGTCATCCACAGATCCCCCACAGCAGTGCGTCATCCACAGATCCCCCCCACAGCAGTGCGTCATCCACAGATCCCCCCCCACAGCAGTGCGTCATCCACAGATCCCACCCCACAGCAGTGCGTCATCCACAGATCCCACCCCACAGCAGTGCGTCATCCACAGATCCCCCCCACAGCAGTGCGTCATCCACAGATCCCCCCCACAGCAGTGCGTCATCCACAGATCCCCCCCACAGCAGTGCGTCATCCACAGATCCCCCCCACAGCAGTGCGTCATCCACAGATCCCCCCCACAGCAGTGCGTCATCCACAGATCCCCCCCACAGCAGTGCGTCATCCACAGATCCCCCCCACAGCAGTGCGTCATCCACAGATCCCCCCCACAGCAGTGCGTCATCCACAGATCCCCCCCACAGCAGTGCGTCATCCACAGATCCCCCCCACAGCAGTGCGTCATCCACAGATCCCCCCCACAGCAGTGCGTCATCCACAGATCCCCCCACAGCAGTGCGTCATCCACAGATCCCCCCCACAGCAGTGCGTCATCCACAGATCCCCCCCACAGCAGTGCGTCATCCACAGATCCCCCCCACAGCAGTGCGTCATCCACAGATCCCCCCCACAGCAGTGCGTCATCCACAGATCCCCCATAACAGATCCTCCTGTTGAGTCTAAATTGTTAAAATAATGTTTTTTTTAATTTTACTAAAATGTTTTAGCACACTATTTGGCTCAATTTTTTTTTTTTTTTAATTTTCCTCCTCTAAAACCTAGGTGCGTCTTATTATCAGGTGTGTCTTATAAAGCGAAAAATACGGGAAGTAGAATCAGAACAGCATTAGAGCAGTTACTGCTTGATAATAGCATAGTAAAGTATGCGGCAGCACTGGGGTGGAACAAAGATCATTCCCCATCACTGAATGCAGAGCAGCAGAGGGTTGTGGGATCCTTCTCTGCATGTCAAGATCTCACAAAGTGAAGACAGGTTGTCTGGTATAATACACTGAGGGAGGCAGCTCCCATCTAGTCAGATTCTGCCCCAACTGGAACACCTGACTTGCTAGAAAAGCAGGTCATTTATAGGGGAAATTATGACCCATCAGGACATTTTCTAAACACTCACACCATCAACCTGAGGCGCTTTTCCAAATAAAGCACAGACTGAAGACAGATAACTGAACATTGGAGAATTTATATCTACATACCTTGCAACAAAAACGTTATGCAAGATGGCATCACCTTTAGGTTTTCAACAGTTCACTTATCCTGCAAAAAGTAGAATTGCTTAAAAAAAGATGATCACAAGTTGTTAGTCTGACACCACCTTATACAATCAAAGTAGGTATTTTCTTTGTTTTGCCCCGCAAAATTCAGAAATGAGGAGAGGCAGCCAACCCACCTTTACTCACTCCTGAGTGAAAAAGGCAATTTTCATCTACGACGGCCTAAAATCTCCAAACCCATAACTTGGGGGTCAGAAAGGAACAGCTGTCGAAGTGTGGGAGCATAGCAAATCACTAGTCATTAATAGGTTAAAATCAGCACACGCCGGTCTGATTTTGTAGTTCTTAAGACTTAGGTTTACCTTTCAAAACGTAACCACCCAGATATCCAGATCGCCTAAAGAATGCAGTAAGGGTACGTGCCCACGATCAGGACCCTCTGCACCCTGGACACGGCAGGCCCTGAGGACCTGCAGGGCCCGCAAGTCTCCTCCGCAGCTGCTCCTGCCCACGATCAGGATTCGGGGCGCTGCGGTCTCTCGCTGTGTTCTCTTTGCAGAGGACGCTTGCGATTCTGCAGCAAAGAGTCTACATGCTTGCGGCTTAGAAAGCCGCACTGCATGTCAGTTAGCGCTGCGGCCAGTACACGCAGAGTGGGCAGTAGATTTCTAGAAATCCCAACCCCTCAGCTTTTTGGGACGCAGTTGAAACCAGCTGCATCCAAACTGCTGTGAACACAGATTGTGAGCACGCACCCTAAAATGTTAGAGTAGATACCAGCCCATAAAAGTAGAATTAAACACAGACAAGAGCAGCTCAGAGAATTAATAAATCACATCTCAGGTGAAACATGGTCTATGCAAACCTCAGAACATGACCCGACCGTTATGGAGCTTATCCCATGCACATGTTTTTCATGTCTTTCATGCCAAGTTCTTCAACTCAGATTCATAAAAGCCAGTTATTAACCATTTATAGGAAATTGTCAGTCTTTCACCGCAAACCCTTAACTCTTAACAGATGCAAATTTGTTACCTTACAACAATTTCATGTAAATGCACCCAAGTGTCCGCAGTCAAAAAAGTCAATGCTAATTATTTTAGTGTTGCCCACTACCTTCTCATTCTTCATGTTTGAGGAATTCTCACCTTCCTTGTCTGCGCTGTTCCAGCAGTGATGTCACGCGAGCCCCACGCCTAATCACAGCCCGCTGCTTAGCCTTCTAATACACGAGTAATCAACAGGAAGTGAGCGGCCAGCCACCGCTCTCACTTCCTGTTGATTACTCATACAGCGAAAGTCGGGGAGAGAAGTTGGCTGTGATTGGGCGTGTGTGACGTCACAACCTCATGAGCTCTAGCATCACTGGAACAGCATTGGCAAGGGAGGCGAGTACAAGCTATTTTAATGGGGCCAAACTGAGAAGGAGGACGTGTTGCCCTAGTAGTGGATAACCACTAAGACTAAAGCAGGGGACATTTCTCTTAGGATCACCATTTTTTTTCTAGGTGTGCTGCTTACCCGCACAAGATCTGAATGCACAAGTCATCTGTCAGAAAGTCCATGCATGTCCGTGATTGTCATCCATCACCCATCTAAGGGGAATGAACATTACATTTTATTAAATAGGATCCAAAGTAAAAATAGATTACAGATGAAAAGATTACTAGCAGATGCGGGAGGTGTCTTCCACAAGGATGATCGGCATCAGAGACCCCACATCACTGGACAGACAGTGGGCACAATACAAGCCTGCTCAGGGCATGGACATAATCATTGGTTTTCAGGTGAAACACGGACTATGCAAACTCATCACAACAGGCAAGTGTAAAGTTAAAGGGGTTGTCCTGTCTAATACCCTTGCATTGAGAGAGGTTGCGTCCACCTAGTCGGGGGTCTGCATATCACGTAACTGCGGCCACGCAACTGTCGCTCCCATTTCTGACACCGGATAATCCTGAGTGCGATGGGAGGATTCACAAATTTGCAGTAAGTAACTGGAGACTCCTCATTTTAGACTGGACAACCCCTTTAAGACCTGACTTTCCTGAAAATCAGGTAATTTAGAGGCAAGTTATGGACCACGTCTAAAGACCACATCTATTTAACCCCATAGCGACGGCCTAACGTCTCAAGACGTCGGAAAAACAGGGTACTTATTCTGTTCCGACGTCTTGAGACGTCAGGCCGGAAAAAGCTTGTAGCGCCCCCCAGTGACGAAAAATCTCGGGGGTTTCAGCTACCGGAGGTAGCTGAGACCCCCAAGATTATGAATCAGGGTGTTTTTTTTGGACCCCGTTAATGCGATCGCCGGTATACACCGTATACCGGCGACAACATTAAAAAAAAAAAAAAATGGCCGGTAAAATTGATTTATTTCTCATCTGACATGATCAAACATGTCAGATGAGAAATAAATATGAGCCCTTAGTGCCCCCAAAGCCCCCGGTACCGGAGAGTCCCCCCACCACCCCTACCCCCCCTCCGGAAAATCCAAGATGGCGCCGACGCGCGCTGAAAACTGCAGCCGCCGCCGGCTCTGCATTCATTTCCCTCCGATCTGAAATGATCAAACATTTCAGATCGGAGGGAAAGGTCCTCCCCCTGACCCCTCCTCCGGGCCACCGGAGATCTCTGGTCCCCGGAGCCCCCTCCGGTCTCCAGAACCGCCTCCCTCCTCCCCCCTCCAGAGCGTGGAACATGGCGGCCGCATCCATCCTGCTCTTTCTGCCGCATGTGACACGTCACATGCGGTAGAAAGTTGTCCCGCCGTCACCCCCCGTCACCCAGCCCAGCCCCCCTCAGCCCCCGGTCTTACGTTACCTGTCTGCTGGTGATCCGTCCCTGCGATCACGCCGCCTGCTTCTTGAAAGCTGGCGGCGCATGCGCAGAAAGCGGCTGTCAGCTGGATCCCTGCAAGCAGGGACTCTGACGTCGCTGCTACACAGGCTGCTGCACTGTGGACCGGGGGAGGGCGAGTATGGTAATCTGCAGCCACACTCCTCACATGGAGAGACTGCTGTTCTAGAAAATGGGGGGGGTACGTTCTGTGAGCGTGCCCCTCATATTCTAGAATAAGGTTACTGCAGGTCACTCTGCCCTAGGTTGGACCGGGGCAGTGTGAGTGCAGTATTCTCAGATTACTGCACCCACACTGCTCATGGAGAGCTTGCTCTTCCAGAAAATGGGGGATACGTTCCCTGAACGTGCCCCCCATATTCTAGAAGATCCAGAGTCGGCGTGGGACCTCCAACATGGATTACAGCGACCGAAATTTATTTATTTTCAATAAATTGGTAAAAGAGGAATGTTTCGGGGAGTTTTTTTTTCAAATAAAATTTTTTTTTGTCTTTATTTTTTTCTATTACTTGACTGGGTTAGTGATGTCGGGTATCTGTTCAGATGCTGTGACATCACTAACCCCAGGGCTTGATGCCAGGTGACATTACAGCTGGTATCAACCCCATATATTACCCCGTCTGCCACCGCACCAGGGCGCGGGATGAGCTGGAGCGAAGCGCCAGGATTGGCGCATCTAATGGATGCGCCACTTCTGGGGCGGCTGCGGCCTGCTATGTTTAGGCTGGGAAGAGTCCAATAACCATGGCTCTTCCCACCCTGAGAATACCAGACCCCAGCTGTCCGCTTCACCTTGGCTGGTGATCTAATTTGGGGGGGACCCCACGTTTTTTGTTTTTTTTTTTAAAAACGCCTGGGGAGCCCTCCAAATTGATCACCAGCCAAGGTGAAGCTGTCAGCTGTGGTTTGCAGGCTACAGCTGTCTGCTTTACCCTAGCTGGCTATCAAAAATAGGGGGGACCCCACGTCGTTTATTTTAATTATTAATTTTTTGGGGGGCTAAATACAAGGCTAGGCACCCTTTAGTGCCACATGAAAGGCACTAAAGGGCGCCAGCTTAGAATATGAAGGGGGGTGGGACGTTATATTTGTTTGACATCTATCCATTCATCCATTGTAGCATTTTAGGCTGTGCGCCACAATCGGGATTTGCAGCGTTTTGGGCGCAGAGTGTTTTCCCTGCGTCCATAGCGCTGCGTTGTGCAGTAGAAGCACAGTGGAAGGATTTTTAGAAATCTCATGCCCACTGTGCTTCTTTTCTCCGCAGCATACACTCACCTGTGGTGCAGCTTCCCGAGCCTCAGCATGTCAATTTATGCTGCGGAGATGAGTGTTCTCTACAGGTAGCATAGAGCTCCACAGCGGCCTGAACCCAAATCGTGGGCATGGGCAGCTGCGTTCTCCCGTGGACAACACTCATATCTCTGCAGGACGGCTGACACTGTATACTAGATGCCATGTCGCTGGATCATGGCCACATAGCCTAAAAGTGAGACATTTGTTGCTAAAGCAACATTTTTGTGAAGTACCTGTGGATTCAAAATGCTTACTATACTCCTGAATAAAATCCAGTTTCCAAAATGGGGTCACTTGTGGGGGGGTTTCTGCTGTATAGGTACCCAAGGGGCCCTGCAAATGTGACATGGTGCCCGCAATTTATCTCAACTTTTCCAGAATTCAAATGGTACTCCTTCCATTCCAAGCCCTCCCATTTATCCAAACAGAGGTTTTTGGCCACATGTGGGGTATCCCTGTGCTCATAAGACATTGGATAACAACCTGTTGGGTCCACGGTTTGTTGTTGTCTCTTGAAAAAGTGAGAAATTTGATGCTGAAGCAACATTTTTGTGAAAAAAATGAAAATTTTCAATATGGCAACCTAAGCTTATCAAATTCTGTGAAGTATTCGTGGATTCAAACTGCTCACTATACACCTAGATAAAAGCCTTGAGGTGTCTTGTTTCCAGAATGGGGTCACTTGTGGGGGACCGCCACTGTTTAGGCACCTCAGGGGCTCTCCAAATGCAACCTGGCGTCCGCTATTGATTCCAGTCAATTTTGCAGTCAAATGGCACTCCTTCCCTTCCGAGCCCTGCCATGCGCCCAAACAGTTGATTTCCACCACATATAAGGTATCAGCATACTCAGGAGAAATTGCACAATAAATGTTATGCTGAATTTTTTCCTTTTACTCTTGTTAAAAAAAAAGCTACCTGGTTGAAATAACAATTTTGTGGTAAAATTTTATTTTTTTTTTTTCATGGCTCAACGTTATAAAATTCTGTGAAGCACCTGGGGGTTCAGGGTACTCACCAAATATCTAGATAAATTCCTTGAGGGGCCTAGTTTCCAAAATGGGGTCACTTGTGCGGGGTTTCTGCTGTTTAGGTACTTTAGGGGTCCTCCAAATGTGACATGGTGCCCGCAATCTTTTTCAGCCAAATTTCCTTTCCAAAATTCAAATATTGCTCCTTTCGTTCCAAGCCCTCCCATTTGTCCAAACAAAGGTTTCAGACCACATGTGAGGTATCACCGCGCTCATAAAAAAGTGGTTAACAAACCTTGAGGTCAAATTTTTGGAATTACCTCTTGAAAAATGAGAAAATTGATGCTAAAGCAACATTTGAGAAAATTATTAAAATTTTCAATATGACAACGTAACGTTAACAAAATCTGTGAAGTACCTGTGGATCTAAAATGCTCACTATACCCCTAGATAGAAGCCTTGAGGGGTCTAGTTTCCAAAATGGTGTCACTTGCGAGGGATTTCTTCTGTTTAGGTACCTTAGCGGACCTGTAAATGCAACATGGTGCCCGCAATCTATTTCAGCCAAATTTGCTTTCCAAAATTCAAATATTGCTCCTTCTGTTCCGAGCCCTCCCATTTGTCCAAACAGAGGTTTCTGACCACATGTGGGGTATCGGCGCGCTCATAAGTGGGGAACAAGTTTTGGGGTCCATTTTGTTGTGTTATTTCTTCTAAAAGTGAATAAATTTGGGTTAGAGCAACATTTTTAGGTAAAATTTAATTTTTGCTTTTTTTCATTCCACATTGCTTTTGTTCATGTGAAGCACCTGAAGGGTCAATAAACTTCTTGAATGTGGTTTTGAGTACTTTGGGGGTTGCAGTTTTTAGAATGGGGTCACTTTTGGGTATTTTCTGTCATCTAGGCCTCTCAAAGTCACTTCAAATGTGATGTGGTCCCTAAAAAAATGGTTTTGTAAATTTTGATGTAAAAATGAGAAATCGCTGATAAACTTTGAACCCCTCTAACTTCCTAACGAAAAAAAAATTTGTTTCCAAAATTGTGCTGATGTAAAGTAGATAAGTGGGAAATGTTATTTATTAACTATTGTGTCACAGAAATCTCTGGTTTAACGGTATAAAAATTCAAAAGTTGAAAATTGCTAAATTTTCAAAATTTTTGCCAATATTCAATTTTTTTCATAAATAAACGCAAAAAATATTGTCCTAAATTTGGTACTAACATGAAGTCCAATATGTGACGAAAAAACAATCTCAGAATCACAGGGATCCGTTGAAGCGTTCTAGAGTTATAACCTCATGAAGTGACTGGTCAGAATTGCAAAATTTGGTCTGGTCATTAAGGTGAAAATTAGCTCCGTCACTAAAGGGTTAAGAAAAAAATAAACACAAACACACCCAGACCGAGTGTAGATACTTTAAAATTCTGAGAATTGATAGCTATATACCTTATAACAAAAATGTAATGCAAGATGGCATTAACTTCAGGTCCTTTCCAGTTCATTTCTCCTGAAAGAAAATAAAAAAATAAATAAAAAATACGAACACTTGGTAGTTTGACACCACCTTCTATATTGAGTAGTTTTTAAGTGGGGGAGGGGGGGGGTTGTCTTGCTCCGCAAAATTCAGAAATAAGGAGAGGCAGCCAACCCACCTTTACTCACTCCTGAGTGAAAAGAAGGGAATTTTGTTTACTTACCGTAAATTCCTTTTCTTCTAGCTCCAATTGGGAGACCCAGACAATTGGGTGTATAGCTATTGCCTCCGGAGGCCACACAAAGTATTACACTTAAAAGTGTAAGGCCCCTCCCCTTCTGGCTATACACCCCCAGTGGGATCACTGGCTCACCAGTTTTAGTGCCAAAGCAAGAAGGAGGAAAGCCAATAACTGGTTTAAAGACCAAATCAATCCGAGGAAACATCGGAGAACTGAACCATACCACATGAACAACATGTGTACCCGAAAAAACAGAAAAACCCCGAGAAAACAGGGCGGGTGCTGGGTCTCCCAATTGGAGCTAGAAGAAAAGGAATTTACGGTAAGTAAACAAAATTCCCTTCTTTTTCGCTCCTAATTGGGAGACCCAGACAATTGGGACGTCCAAAAGCAGTCCCTGGGTGGGTAAAAGAATACCTCGTGATAGGGCCGTCAAACAGCCCTTTCCTACAGGTGGGCAATTGCCGCCTGAAGGACTTATCTACCTAGGCTGGCGTCTGCCGAAGCGTAGGTATGCACCTGAAAATGCTTGGTAAAAGTATGCAGACCCAATCAGGTAGGTGCCTGACACACCTGCTGAGCCGTAGCCTGGTGCCGTAATGTCCAGGATGCACCCACGGCTCTGGTAGAATGGGCCTTCAGCCTTGAGAGAACCAGAAGCCCAGTAGAACTGTAGGTTTCAAGAATTGGTTCCTCGATCCCCCGAGCCAGGGTGGATTTGGAAGCTTGCGACTGTTTACGCCGACCAGCGACAAGGACAAAGAGTGCATCCGGGTGGCGCAGGAGCGCCATGCGGGAAGTAGAACCTGAGTGCTCTCACCAGAACCAACAGATGCAAATCCTTCTGAAATTGATGGACTGGACGAGGACACAAAGAAGGTGAGGTGATATCCTGATTGATATGAAAGTGGGATACCACCTTAGGGAGAAATTCCGGAACCGGACGCAGAACTACCCTGTCCTGGTGAAGGACCAGGAAGGGAGTTTGTATGAGAGCGTTGCTAGCTCGGAAACTCTCCTAAGAGACGAGACCGTTACTAGAAGGCCACTTCCCGTGAAAAGCGGGAAGGGAGACATCCTTCAAAGGCTCGAAAGGCGGCATCTGGAGAGCAATTAGAACCTTGTTCAGACCTCAGGGCTCTAACGGCCGCTTGTACGGAGTGCTGAGAAGACAAACTCCCCGTAGGAACGTGCGTACCTGAGGAAGTCGTCGTTTCTGAAAAAAATACAGATAGCGCTGAGACTTGTCCCTAAAGGGAACTGAGCGACAACCCATTTTCCCACCTAGATTGCAGGAAGGAAGGAAACATAGACGATGCAACCGGCCAGGGAGAAACACCCTGCGCCGAGCACCGAGATAAGAATATCTTCCACGTCCTGTGGTCAATCTTGGCGGACGTTGGTATGCTAGCCTGTCTCATGGTGGCAACCACGTCCTGAGGTAATCCTGACGACACTAGGTTCCAGGACTCAATGCCACACCATCCGGTTGAGGGCCGTAGAATTCAAATGGAAGAATGGCCCTTGAGACAGCCAGTCTGATTGGTCTGGTAGTGCCCCCGGTTAGCCTACCGTGAGGCACCACAGAACCGAGTACCACAACATCCTCGGCCCATCTGTAGCGACGAGGATGGCGCGGCCGCAGTCGGCCTTGATCTAGCGCAGCACTCTGGGCAACAATGCCAGAGGTGGCACCTAAGGTAGCTGGAACTGCGACCAATGCTGAACTAAGGCGTCTGCCGCCAGAGCTCGATGATTGTGAAACCGTGCCATGAAGCTGGCACATTGTTGTTGTGCCGTGACGCCATTAGATCGACGTCCGGCCTCTGTCAGCGGCGCCAGATCTCCTGAAACCCGTCCGGGTGAGGAGACCATACTCTTTCGGCCACACCCCAGCGACTTAGGAAGTCAGCTTCCTAGTTTTCCACACCTGGGATGTGAACTGTGGATCTGGTGGATGCCGTGTCTTCCACCCACATCAGAACCTGCCGGACTTCCTGGAAGGCTTGCCAGTTGCGCGTTCTTCCTTGGTGGTTGATGTATGCCACCGCTGTGGAGCTGTCCGACTGAAGTCGGATATGCTTGCTTTCCAGCTGCTGTTGGAAGGTTTGTAGGGCAAGATACACTGCTCTGTGTTCAAGAACATTGATCTGAAGGGTGGACTCTTGCTGAGTCCACGTACCCTGAGCGCTGTGGTGGAGAAAAACTGCTCCCCACCCTGATAGACTCGCGTCTGTCGTAACTATCGCCCAGGATGGGGATAGGAAGGACCTTCTTTTTGACCAAGAGGTGGGAAGAAGCCACCACCGTAGAGATTCCTTGGCCGCCTGAGAAAGAAAGACGACTCTGTTGAGGGACGTCGACTCCTCGTCCCATTGGCGGAGAATGTCCCATTGTAGTGGACGCAGTAAAACTGCGCGAAAGGAACTGCCTCCATTGCTACCATCTTACGTAGGAAGTGCATGAGGCGTCTCAATGTGTGCGACTGGTTCTTAAAGAAGAGCTTGCAGCCTGTAGTGAATGCTGTTTGTCTAGCGGAAGCTTCACTATCGCTGAGAGAGTATGAAACTCTATGCCTAGATATGTTATCGATAGGGTCGGGGTCGGATCTGACTTTAAAAAGTTGATGATCCACCCAAAACTCTAGAGAGTCTCCAGCGCAACGTTCGGGCAGTGTTGGCATGTTTCCTAAGAGAGTGCCTTGACAAGTAGATCGTCTAAATACGGGATCACAGAGTGACCCTGAGAGTGCAGGACTGTGACTACTGCTGCCCTGACCTTGGCGAAGACCAGTGGGACTGTCGCTAGCCGGAAGGTAGAGCTACGAACAGAAGGTGTTCGTCTCCTATAACGAAGCGTAGAAACGCTAGTGCTCTGGATCAATCGGCACGTGTGGATAAGCATCCTTGATGCCTAATGATGCTAGGAAATATCCTTGGGACCTTGAGGCGATGACATGGCGGAGGGATTCCATCCGGAACCGCCTGGTGTCCACGAGCTTGCTGAGCAGTTTTAGATCCAGAACGGGACGGAACGGCCCGTTGTTATAGGTACCGCAAAGAATTTGGGGTAAAAACCGTGACCTTGTTCCTGAAGAGGAACGGGGGTCATCACTCTTTCTGCCTATAGAGTGCACCCTGTTTGCAGAAGAGCAGCGGCTCGGCCGGGAGGTGGAGAAATTCTGAAGAATCGAGTTGGAGGACGAGAAGTGAGCTCTATCCTGTACCCGTGAGACAGAATGTCTCACACCCAATGGTCATTGACCAATGGCAGCTAAATATCGCCAAGGCGGGAGAGCCTGCTACCGACCGAGGCCGCAAGTCATGAGGAAGCCGCCTTGGAAGCGGGTTTTCAGACTGTCGCTTTTTTGGGCGTGACTGAGCCCGCTAAGAATCTGAGCTCCTCTGATCCTTTTGAGTCCACATTGGACGAGGAAAAATGGGACCTGCCCGAGCCTCGAAAAGACCGAAACCCCGACTGCCTCTTGCTCTGTTGGGGTTCGTTGTGTCCGGGCTGAGGAAAGGATGAATCCTTACCCCTGGACTGTTTAATGGTTACATCCAACGCTCACCAAACAGTCGGTCAGCAGAAAAAGGCAACTGGTTAAGCAACCTTTTTTGGAAGCAGAATCTGCCTTCCATTCACTTAACGAGCAGACCAGGCTCTGCTTAAAAACACGGAGTAGCGGAGGCTACCGCCGCACGGTTCGCAGAGTCCAGGGCAACCTGAATCGCGTAAGAAACAAATGCAGACATTTGAGAGGTTAAGGATGCCACCTGCGGCACAGATGTACGTGTAACCGTGTCAATCTGTGTAAGACAAGCTGAAATAGCTTGGAGTGCCCCAAGGGAGAGAATGCCGGAGCCAACGGTGCGCCGACAGCCTCAGATGGATTTCGACCAGAGATCCATCTGTCTGTCAGTGGCATCTTTGAGTGCAGCTCCATCTCCCACTGCAACTATGGATCTAGCTACAAGCCTGGAGATTGGAGGATGCCGCTTGGGACACTGGGTCCAGTCCTTGACCAAGTCAGGGGACAGGGATAACGTGTATCCTAAGCCGTTTGGAGAAGCGCATATCTGGATAAGCGTGGTGTTCCTGGACTGCCTCTCTGAAGGCAGAGTGGTCCAGAAAAATACGTGAAGCTGACTCCTCCACTGGAGGAGCTGTGAGAAATAACCAACATTCTATAGATGGACGCTATAAGATTATTCACTATGGCGTCACGATCAGGTGTATCCAGATTGAGAGCGGTCTCAGGATCAGAATCCTGAGCCGCTACTTCCGCCTCATTACACAGAGAGTCCTCTGGTAGGACCCTGATGAAACCGAGGCCGCTCATAGTGAGCCCGCTTAGGCTGTCTGGGACTGACGTCCGTGCAGAGCCGTGACTCTGGGATGCGTGTGACATTCTCGGAGCTGTTAGTTGTTCACACTGAGGGGGGCCATGGATCAATGATTCAACAGTGCCCATATTGTGAGAGACATGTCCGGACTGCTAGGCTTCTAGTATCATAGCCATAGTCTCAGAAAAACTGTCAGTAAATACTGCAGACACCGTCCTCATCCCCTGGCCATTAGTGCATACAATGGGAGTCTATGTAACCTGCCGGCCGTATAGCCGTACATGCTGTACCAGCTGCATAGAAAAACATGTGGTTCTGCACCTTTGTTTTACACAGAGAATATGCTGATAACTCCTCCGCATAATCCAGGAGGGTATATAAAACGTGCGACCAAACAGTGCAATATATATAGTACAAGCATATCTATAAGTGCACTTCTGCACTAGTGGGGTTAGCACCACAGGTGCTGCTTAACGCCTGTTGCAGCGATTGTGTGACTATCAGAATGCCAGGGTCTTCCACACTTGTCTCTGTATCGTACAGAAACTGACACTAATGGCTGCCGGCGTCCTTGTAGAGAAGGAAGCCGTGGGCGTGCCTGAGAAAGTGCGGGAATCCGGATTCACAGTGCACACAGTGAGAGGGGTGGAGTATGCAAAACATACTCCAGCTCTCAGCGCTGCTGTGCTATGCAGCGTCACGCCCCTACCCTGACTGTCAGGGCTGTGGGCGGTAACGAAGGGAGACTAGGCCCAGAAGCCGGGGACTCGAGTTAACAGCGCGGCCGCCGTAAAAGCGCGGGCCGCGCTGAAGTCCCCGGCGCACCACAAGTGCCAGCCGCGCCGCAGTCCCAGCGGCCGGCGCGACCGATTCCTAGAAGTGGCCAGCGTCCCGCCCCTCTCCTGACTGGCAGGTCTGGGGGCGGGAACGAACGGAAGCAGGCCGCAAAAGCCGGGGACTCTAGTTATCAGCGCGGCCGCCGTAAAAGCGCAGGCCGCGCTGAAGTCCCCGGCGCACTACAAGTGCCAGCCGCGCCGCAGTCCCAGCGGCCGGCGCGACCAATTCCCATAAGTGAGCCTGCTTCAGCGAAGCTGAATGAGGCCATGGCACAGGCGCCGCAGCGCTGATGTCCCCCGGCGCACTACAACACCCAGCATGCTGCGGTGTGAGCGCCAAATGCACGGGGACACAGAGTACCTTGAGGAAGCAGGGCCATGTCCCTGATGTACTCCGCTCCATCCAGCATCTTCTCCAGGGGCTGTAGATGGAGCACGGTCTCAGTGCCTGGAGACCGGTAAATCCCACTTCACCCAGAGCCCTGTAAAAAGGGATGGGGAAGGAATCAGCATGTGGGCTCCTGCCGCCGTACCCGCAATGGGTACCTCAACCTTACAAACACCTCCGACATACAGTGGGGTGAGAAGGGAGCATGCTGGGGGCCCTTAGTATGGGCCCTCTTTTCTTCCATCCGACATAGTCAGCAGCTGCTGCTGACTAAAAAGTGGAGCTATGCGTGGATGTGTTGCCTCCTTCGCACAAAGCACAAAACTGGTGAGCCAGTGATCCCACTGGGGGTGTATAGCCAGAAGGGGAGGGGCCTTACACTTTTAAGTGTAATACTTTGTGTGGCCTCCGGAGGCAATAGCTATACACCCAATTGTCTGGGTCTCCCAATTAGGAGCGAAAAAGAAAGGCAATTTTATTCTACGACGGCTCAAAATTTCCAAGCCCATAACTTGGGACTCAGAAAGGAACAGCTGTCGAAGGGTGGGATTTTAGCAAGTTACTAGCATTGATGGGTTAAAGGGAACCCGTCGGGTGAAACATGCACCCAGAACCACAATCAGTTCTGGGTGCATATTGCTAATCCCTGCCTAACTATCCCTGTATATACTAGCATAGATAAAGACATCTTTAGAAAAAGTATTTTTTAAGATCTTGTATCATATGCTAATGAGGCCAGTGACTAGTCATGAGGGTGTTACTTGCACCAGCTAGCCGCCCTGATATCATTTTAGTACATCTACAGGGGAATGCTAACATGCTATTAAATGCAGAGTCACCAGGAGTGATGCGCGTACCGGGGTCCTAAGTGAAGGCTGAGCTGAATACCCCACACTTACGGTCATGTGCAGTATGAAGCCGGGTGAGCGCATTCTGACTTCAGACAGGTCTAGTGCACATGACCAGAAGTGCGGGACATTCAGCGTTCACCGCAGACACGCGTATCATCGCTGGTGACACTGCATTGAATTGCGTGTTAGCACACCCCTGTGCGCGTACTAACATGATAAGAGGGCGTCTAGTTGGGGGGAGGTTACGCCCTCACGACTAGTCCCCGGCATCATTAGCATATTATAAAGACACTTTTGAAATACTTTTTCTAAAGATCTCTATGCTAATATATACAGGGACAGTTAGGCAGTGATTAGCAATATGCACCCAGAACTGATTGTGGTTCTGGGTGCATATTGCACCTGACAAGTTCCCTTTAAAGGAAACCAATCACCAGAATTTTCATATATAACCTAAAGCCAGTGCTATACTGGCACTATCAGGCATACCTGTAGTGGTCAGCTCGAATGTTTAGGTTTTGAAATCCAAGAAAGTAAAGTTTATAAAATCGCCTGCCTTTTGAGTGACAGCAGCTGAGGATCAGATAATAACTGGGGGGTGGGGGGGGGTATTCATAGTTATCCCCTCCCACTGTTAGTATAATACTTATGCTAATTCTATCAATTTAGTGTTTGACTTGCAGGACCTGTGTGAGGTCATACCGATGTGACCAGTAGTGATGGGCAGTTCGGCTCTTTGGTGATCCGGTTTCCCATGGCTCCGCTCACCAAAAAGATCTT
The DNA here is from genome assembly GCF_048569485.1 of Anomaloglossus baeobatrachus. Lineage (NCBI taxonomy): Eukaryota > Metazoa > Chordata > Amphibia > Anura > Aromobatidae > Anomaloglossus > Anomaloglossus baeobatrachus. The sequence continues at coordinate 25,138 of NW_027443452.1, read as the reverse complement.
TCAGATCGTTCTCGGCTCTTATTAAATATGTGTTCACCCCAGGTGAACACATTTAAGATTATAGTAACGCCGCCAAAACCCCACCCACCCACAGCTAAACCCAGCCCACTTACAAGTGACCAATTAGATTGTTGAGTAGGCGGAGTTTAGCCGCTGCTGGGCGGGGTTTCAGTGGCAAAAAGAGCCGTTTAGAGATTTTAGTGGCTCTCCCTGTGGATCCGGCTCCTGACGGTCACAGCAGGGAGCCGGATCGTTCATGACCGACACATCACTAGTGACCAGAAGGGGCGGGGCCTCAGCCAACAGAAAATGTTACTGCCTGGAATCAGCTTTGTGTGCTGAGGCCCCATTTAACCAATCAGCACAAGCTGGTCTAATTTTGTACTTGAAACCACTGAAGTTTACCTTTCAAGAAGTAACCACCTAGATATCCAGATCACCTAAAGAAAAAAAAAAAAAAAAAAAAAAACAGTGTCAAGAGGTTGATAACAGCCCATAAAAGTTACTAAGAAGAAAGAAACTGCACAGACCAGTGCAGAGCAAGAATCATAATCACAGATCTCAGGTGAAACACGGACTATGCAAACTCATCACAGAACACGGCCGGATAGTTATGGAACTTGTTTTTTAGGTTGTAGCTGGGATTAATAAAAGCCAACTATTAACTAATGCATGTACAGGAAAATAACATCTCTGCAATTTAGTTACCTTCCAACAATTTCATGTAAATGCACCCAAGTGCCAGCAGTCAAAAAGTCAGAATGCTAATTTAAAGGGAACCTGTCACCACTTTTTTGGCCTATAAGCTGTGGCCACCACCACCGTGCTCTTATATACAGCTTTCTAACATGCTGTATATAAGAGCCTAGGCCGCTGTGACAACACTTTATAATACTTACCTAACGGTCGCGCTGCGGTGGATGGGGGCCTAATAGGTGTCACCGTTGTCCGGTGCCGCCTCTTTTGGCCATCTTTGTTCTTCTCTAGCCGCGATGCATGACGCTTTCGGCATCATACACACTCGCTGGCTTTCCGGCCCTGAGCAGTGCAGATCAAAAGTATTGTAGTGCGCCTGCGCAGGAGCGGCAAATGTGTATGACGTAGCTGCATCACGCACACAGGCTTCAGAAAGAAGCCGAAGATGGCCGAAAGAGGCGGCGCCGGCACCGGACACGCCCATTAGGCCCTCATCCACCAAAGAGCGACCGTTAGGCAAGCATAGTGTTTTTTATGTTGTCACAGCAACCTGGGCTCTTATATATGCAGCATTCTAACATACTGTATAAGCATGGTGGTGGTGGCCACAGTTTATAAGCCAAAGAAGTGGCAACAGGTTCCCTTTAAGATTAAAGCAGGGGACATTGCTCTAAAGATCACCCTTTGCTAGGTGTGTTTCTTACCTGCACAGGATCTGAATGCACAAGTCATCTCTGGCAGAAAGTCCATACATGTCAGTGATTGTCGTCTACAGCCATCTAAGGGGAATGAACAGTACATCTTATTAAACGGGACCCAAAGTAAAAATAGATTACAGATGAAAGGGTTACTAGCACATGGGGAGCAGCCTTCCACAGTGAGGACAGACCCCACATCACTGGGCAAGCAATGGGCACAGTACAAGCCTGCTCAGGGCATGGACATAATCATTGGTTTTCAGGTGAAACACGGACTATGCAAACTCATCACAGCAGGCAGTGGAAAGCGTCATAGGCATCTCAAGCACACATTGGGGCCTAGTGTGCGGGAAGCCACCTGCTGCAGCAGCACGCGACCACTACAGTGAGGGGGAGGGGAGAGCCATCCGGGCCGCTATACTGGAAGAGTGCCGGCACGTGTACAGGCCTGAGACAGCAGCGGAGTCTCAGAACACCATAAACTTACCCTCCAGGCTCTACACTGCAGCTCAGACGTATAGGACCGTGCAGCACATATGGGACGAGAGCGGGAGCCACAGAAAGCGCGGGAACACGAATGAGGAGCTACCACGTGCTCACCGCAACCAACATGGCCCCCAAGAGCTCCGCGACCTCCAGTAACAGCGCTACACACAGAGCTCAGGGGACATGCGACCGCACCGACCTGCTGCACAAGCCGCATGTAGTGCGCTCCCTCCAAGCCTGTGATGACGACACCGGAAGGGGCGGAGCCTCCCACAGTGCAGCGCTTCTAGCAGAGGAAGTGCGCACACTGAAGAGGGGCGGGGCTAGTCCGGCACGGCGGCTGTGTGTCCATGATATCAGGAGGGGGAACATGGCGGCCGCGCCCGACTGTATAAACCCTCTAAATAATCACTGTCACATACTCCAAAATGAATAGACATTTTACAATTTATTTTTATTTTTTTTTTGCTCTTGAGCTGACGTTTTTAACCCCTTCTCCCCTGAGCGATTTTCCGTTTTTCCCTTTTTTGTTTTTTCCTCCCCTTCTTCCAAGAGCCGTACCTTTTTTATTTTTCCCTCACTCTTGCCATATGAGGGCTTATTTTTTGCGGGACGAGTTGCACTTTTAAATGAAACCATAAGTTTTACCATATAGAGTACTGGAAAACAGCAAACAAATTAAAAGTGTGGAAAAATTGCAAAGGGGTATTTTATTCACCGTGTTCACTATATGGTAAAACTGATGTATCTATGTGATGCCTCAGGTCGGTGCGAGTTTGTAGACACCAAACATTAATAGGTTTACTTTTATCTAAGGGGTTAATAAAAATTCAGAAATTTGTCCAAAAAAAGAATAACACGTTTTACGCCATTTTCCGTGACCCGTAGCGTTCTCATTTTTTGGGATCTGGGGCTCAGTGATGGCTTATCTTTTGCGTCTTGAGCTGGCGATTTTAATGATACCATTTTTATGCAGCTGTAATGTTTTGATCGCCTGTTATTGCATTTTAAAAAATGTTTTGCAGTAACCAAAAAACATAATTTTGGCAATTGGAATGGTTTGCATGACCATGACCTGTACCGTTTTCATTTCTTGAGATATGGGGCTCAGTGACTGCTTATTTTTTGATAAAGCATGAAAAACATAAATGTAAGAATATAGATATACATTAGTGCCACAGGTGATTTTATTCACTATAGCGAGCTCCTACTTACCCATACACAGGAGGTTTTTAAACCCAGAGCAAGGCTTCAGTACAGAGTAGGTACCCAGTTACAAGATATGCCGTGACATGGCGACTGGGCAGATAAAAAATGGCCATTTTTGTATGTTAATATCAATTTTTTTCTTAGATTTCCTTTAGCAGTAATGCATATCTATATTCTTACATTCATGGTTTTCATGCTTTAGCATTTCAGAGTGCAATTGTGTTGTTTTTTTGTCATTTTATGTCATGTCCAGTTATGCACCTGTTCATATTGAAGTTTTGGGAGTGCTGTCAGTCTTTTTGTCTTGCTTTATTTTTTGCATTTCGAGCTGACGTTTTTAATGGTATAATTTTTGTGCAGATGCTACGTTTTGATCGCCTGTTAGTGCATTTTGCGCAAAATTTGTGACAAACAAAAAATATAATTTTGGCGTTTGGTAAACAGCGTAGCGGCAAAAAAATTCCAATCAGATTAATTGATTTTATATTGTCATAGTTTAGGCATGTCTGAACACAGCAATACCAAATATGTGTATATATATATATATTTATTTATTTCATCCTTTAATTTTCATTGCGGCAAATGGGAAGTAATTTGAACTTTTAGGTTTTTGGTTTTGTTCTAAAAATTGTTTTACTTTTTTTTTTTTATTTTACTAGCCCCCCTAGGGGGCTATAAGGATCAGCAGTCTGATCGCTGATTCATTTCTCCTGATCAGAGCAGCATCACTCTGATCAGGAGAAATGCTGAGTTACTGTTACAGCTGCTGCTCTGCCAGCTGTAACAGGAACTACGTCATGATAGCGACAGGAGTCATCACATGACCCTGTGCTAACATGGCAACCATCGGCTCCGTGTGATCGCATCACAGGGCCTCCGATGGCGGCGGGGAAAGATGTGTTCCCTGCTGCGGCACTTTAAATTGCGCTGTCACATTTTTACATAGAGAATGTATAATTCAGCTCACCTTCAGTGGCCCTGTGTGTTGAATTACAGAGCCGCACGGACTTGCAGGAGCTTTACCTGCATGCACAGAGGAAACCAGATGAAAGGTCTGCTTGACAAAGGCTACAATATGTAGCTGAAACGCTTCGCTATGTCAATTTTTCTTCCTTGCATGGAGTGTTCATTTGGACCCTTGTATTTTTTTATTTGAAACACCAAACGTGGAATAAAATTTGGAAATTTATCTGGCTGAACTCCGTTTTTCCTCAGCGCCGGACCTTTCATCTGGTTTCCTCCGTCACATTTTGCCAGCGCGGGTGGATGGTGGATCTACCTTCGCCTGCGAGGCACAAATGTCTGCTGTTCAAATCAGTAGACATGTGCGGGAAGGCGACAGATTCACCACAGCAGCCGGTGGTGATCACCCCTGCATGATTTTAGACGTACCATTCCATCCTAGGTCGTAAAGGGGTTAATTACACCATTTTTGTGTAGATGCAATGTTTTGGTCTCCTGTTGTTGCATTTAATTGCAATGTTGTGGCAACCAAAAAAACGTAATTCTGCTGTTTTGATTTTTTTTTTTTGTTACGCAGTTTAGCGAACAGAATAATTTATTTGATGTTGTGATAGATTGGTCATTTCTGAACACGGCGATACCAAATTTGTGATTTGTGGTTTTTTTATTCTTTTATTTTCAGTGGACAAAAAGGGTGTGATTTCAACTTGGGGTGTTTTTTAACATATTTTTAAAATCTTTTAAAACTTTTAGTTTTTACTAGTCTCCACTTAAAGCTGCGATACTCCGATAGTATCTGCTGTTCAGAGTGGTGCTCTACTGGCATTCACAGGAAGTGAGTCATGACAGTGACAAGGGTCATCAGCTGGCCCCCCGGCTTTTATGACAACCCATCAGCTTCCCGTGATCACGTCATGAGGCCGCCAATGGTAATGGGGAATAGCACACTCCCTACTAGTGCATGTTAGATCGCGCTGTTAGAGATGGTTAGGTGCACATGTTGGCTAAGCAGATCAGCCAACACGTGCAGGGAAAAATGCGAGCTTAGTGCCTGATTTTTACTACTCCATCTGAGAGCAACATTATGTAGCGACAGAGACCATGATTCCAGCGAAGTGTCATGTACTGAGCTGTTTGCTGTCATTTGGATAAAATCAATGTTTTCTCTGCTGCAGATATAGCAGTTATACAAAGCTCATGAATATGCTGGATTACGTGGCAGCTGGCCAAGTAGTCCTCTAATGATAATCTGCTGCTAATTAATCAGTGATTTTATAAAAGCTACAATAAGAAGGCCAGTAAGTGACACATCAGTGGAGTCATGACCTCTGCCCTAACGTTATGCTGCTCTCAGATTAGGTGGCAAAAACCTGGTGACCTAGTCACTTTAAACTCAAACTCAATGGGGATGTTCAAACCTCCATGTTTTCACATGGACCATATGTTTGTGATTCACATGGAGACAAGTAGTTTTCTTTCCGGCAGCACGGGTCAAATATGGGCTATCCGTGTGACTTATACTGTAAAAAACACATGATTTGGCCCTTCCCAGCCTAAAAATAGCAGCCCTTAGCCACCCCAGATGTAGCACATCTATTAAATGCAGCATTTCTAGTGCTGAACCCGGCTCTTTGAGATTGTCCTGGTGCGGTGGCAATCGGGGTAATGGTTCATGGGGTTGATGCTAGCTGTGAATTGACAGCTGGCATCAAGGCCTGGTGTTATTAATGGATGTCTGTCTATTAGATACCCCCATTACTAACGCAGTAAATATAAACAAAAAAAAAAGAACACCCTAAAAAAAAATATGTAAACCCCCCCTCAACTCAAGCCCTCATTCACCAATTTTAATTTTTTTTTTTTAAAAAAAGTCTTGAAGTTTCGCCGTAATCCATATGGAGGTTGCACCACGTCCCACAAAAGCGAACTGCGGGCCACTATTTTTAGGCTGGGAAGGCCAAATTACCATGGGCCTTCCCAGCCTGATAATATCAGCCATGTACCTTGGCTGGATATGAAAAATGTGGGGACCCCACAAGGTTTTTTTTTTTTTTAAAATTAAAATTTTTTAATTTTTTTTTAAATAGCGTAGGGTCACCTCTATTTTTCATAACCAATCAAGGTACAGCTGATACTGGAGTAAAGTGAGTAGGAGACCTCTGTGCTCAGTATGTTCGCCTCAGCCTGTACAGTACAGAGCAAACTGGGAGGCAGTAATTAGGAGTCCTCCTCTGTGCTTAGTATTTTCCTCAGCCTATACAGTACAAAGAAAACTGGGGTGCAGTGATTAGGAGACCTCCTCTGCACTCAGTAATCTCTCCTCAGCCTATACAGTACAGAGTATACTAGGGTGCAGTGATTAGGAGGCCTCCTCTGCGCTCAGTAGTCTCTCCTCAGCCTGTACAGTATAGAGCACACTAGGGTACAGTCAGGGCCGTATTTGCCATTAGGCACTTGAGGGCACGTGCCTGGGGCAGCGCCTTCCAGGGGGGCGGCGCCCAGACCAAAACTTGAAATTTTTTTTTTTTTAAATCTTCCTCCCTCCTCCAAACTCTTTATTAAATCCGGAGCCTTTTTGGAGGAGGGGGCGGCGCAGTCATTTATAGTCGCGTCTATAACACGCGACTATAAATGAAACTGTGAGCGTGCCGGCACTTCCGGGGTCAGAGGAGCTGGAATCAGCTCCCCGCCCCGACGTGCTGCCGTGCGCTCACTGTGCAGAGGTCACAGCAGCGTGAGGCAGCGCCGCGCAGAGGAGGACGGGAGATGGAACCGCCGCCGAGCAAGATGTCAGATCCTGCCGCCACCACCACCGTTTAGAACGGGAGATGCAGCCTGGAGCAGGTAAGCGCTTTACAGCCGAAGACAGCGCCGAACAAGCAACCCGGGAGGGGCGGGGGCACGCAACATGGAGGATGAGGGGATGGAACATGATGTGGGGGCGCAACATGGAGGATGGGGGGGATGGAACATGATGTGGGGGCGCAACATGGAGGATGGGGGGGATGGAACATGATGTGGGGGCGCAACATGGAGGATGGGGGGGATGGAACATGATGTGGGGGCGCAACATGGAGGATGGGGGAAATGGAACATGATGTGGGGGCGCAACATGGAGGATGGGGGGATGGAACTTGATGTGGGGGCATAACATGGGGGGGATGAAGCATGATGTGGGGGCACAACATGGAGGATGGGGGGGATGAAGCATGATGTGGGGGCATAACATGGGGGGGATGAAGCATGATGTGGGGGCATAACATGGGGGGGATGAAGCATGATGTGGGGGCATAACATGGGGGGGATGAAGCATGATGTGGAGGCATAACATGGGTGGGATGAAGCATGATGTGGGGGCATAACATGGGGGGGGGATGAAGCATGATGTGGGGGCATAACATGGGGGGGGATGAAGCATGATGTGGGGGCACAACATGGGGGGGATGAAGCATGAAGTGGGGGCACAACATGGGGGGGGTGAAGCATCATGTGGGGGCACAACATGGGGGGGATGAAGCATGATGTGGGGGCACAACATGGGGGGGATGAAGCATGATGTGGGGGCACAACATGGGGGGGATGAAGCATGATGTGGGGGCACAACATGGGGGGGGATGAAGCATGATGTGGGGGCACAACATGGGGGGGATGAAGCATGATGTGGGGGCACAACATGGGGGGGATGAAGCATGATGTGGGGGCACAACATGGGGGGGATGAAGCATGATGTGGGGGCACAACATGGGGGGATGAAGCATGATGTGGGGGCACAACATGGGGGATGAAGCATGATGTGGGGGCACAACATGGGGGGGGATGAAGCATGATGTGGGGGCACAACATGGGGGGATGAAGCATGATGTGGGGGCACAACATGGGGGGGATGAAGCATGATGTGGGGGCACAACATGGGGGGGATGAAGCATGATGTGGGGGCACAATATGGGGGGGGATGAAGCATGATGTGGGGGCACAACATGGGGGGGATGAAGCATGATGTGGGGGCACAATATGGGGGGGGATGAAGCATGATGTGGGGGCACAACATGGGGGGATGAAGCATGATGTGGGGGCACAACATGGGGGGGATGAAGCATGATGTGGGGGCACAACATGGAGGATGGGGGGGATGAAGCATGATGTGGGGGCACAACATGGAGGATGGGGGGATGAAGCATGATGTGGGGGCACAACATGGAGGATGGTGGGGCACGAAGCATGATGTGGGGGCACAACATGGAGGATGGAGCATGATGTGGGTGTGCAACATGGAGGATGGGGGGATGAAGCATCATGTGGGCGTGCAACATGGAGGATGGAGCATGATATGGGGGCGCAGCATGGGGGATGGAGCAGAATGGGAAAATGGGGGGGGGGAGAGAAAATGAGGGTGGTGGACAGTATAGCAAATGGGAGTTGCAGTATTGAGAATGAGAGGCATGGTATGGAGAATGGGGTAGCATGGGGGGTGCTCGGTATGGAAGGGGAACCATGGTGGGCTTGGTATGGAGGGGGCTTGATATGGAGAAGGGGCAGCGTGGGGAGCACTCAGTTAGGAGCCTGGGAGGGCTTGGTATACAGAATGCAAAGCAGAAGGTTCATTATAGAGAGGGGACATCATGAGGGGGACAGTTAATTGGGGGCTGCATGGAGAGGTGGGGACAGTGGAGGTCATAGTTCATAAGTGAGGAAGGTCTGGAGGGTATAATTCAGTGGTGAGGACAGTGGGGGTTTTCATTTGAGGGGGCAGTGTAGTGGAAATGTTATAGGAGAGAATGTGGAGGCCGTATACTATAAGTGAGACGGTGTGAGGTCATTTTTTGTGAAGTGAGCTCAGTGATGGGCAATTATTTATTCTTGGGCACAGCCTTGGGCTTAGTTAGGGTGGTTACTCTTTAGTGAGGAGAATTATGAGTCTGTCACCAGGTTTTTGCCACCTAATTTGAGAGCAGCATAATGTAGGGGCAGAGATCCTGATTCCAGTGTTGTCACTTACTGGGCTGCTTAGTGTAGTTTTGATAAAATCACTGTTTAATCAGCAGTAGTTATCATTTCAGGACTACTTGGTGTGCTGCAGAAATTTTTTACTCCTGGAATCCATTCTGTCTGCATGTTCTGCTTCTCGGAAAAACTCGGGGCCACGGTAGTCGGACCCCCAGCGATTGGAAAGTTATTCCCCATCCCAAGGATAGGGGGTAAGCTTCCAATGTGAGAAAACCCCTTTAAAACATTGACTGATTCCAGCAATGTGTCACTTACTGAGCTGTTTGCTGTCATTTTCTCTGCTGCAGTTCTTGCAGTTACCGTATTTTTCGGACTATAAGACGCACCGGACTATAAGACGCACCCTGGTTTTAGAGGAGGAAAATAGGAAAATAAAACTTTAAGCAAAAAAATGTGGTCATGACACACTGTTATGGGGCGAGGATCTGCTGCTGACACTGTTATGGGGGGTAATGTCCCCAAATTCTCTACTAAGGTACCCCATCCTGGTAATGATCCTCCTGCCTTGTATATGATCCTGCTCATATACCCCCATCCTGCTCATATACCCCCATCCTATTGATATATCCTCCATCCATCCTGCTCATATACCCTCCATCCATCCTGCTCATATACCCCCATCCTGTTCATATACCCCCATCCTGTTCATATACCCCCATCCTGTTCATATACCCCCCATCCATCCTGCTCATATACCCCCATCCTGTTCATATACCCCCATCCTGTTCATATACCCCCCATCCATCCTGCTCATATACTCCCATCCTGTTCATATACCCCCATCCTGTTCATATACCCCCCATCCATCCTGCTCATATACCCCCATCCTGTTCATATACCCCTCATCCATCCTGCTCATATACTCCCATCCTGCTATATGCCCCCATCGTGCTCATATACCATCCTGGTATATGGCCTATATCCTATAGCACAGAGAAAAAAAAACAAACAAACGTTTATACTCACCTTTTCCTCACTCCCTGCAGCACAGATCATCTTCCTCTCTGCACCACTGACCTGTGTGTGTGGAGCCGTTCCTCTGCAGCATCGCGATGTCTTCCTGTCTGTGCCGATCAGCTGACCAGCTCAGCACAGATCAGCTGACCGGCACAGACAGGAAGACATCGCGTGCAGCAGGGGGGCGGCTCCACACACGGGGACGGGTGAGTGCACTGATTCACTGCACCCCGCGCTGATGATGACGCGCGGGGGGCAGTGACTACAGCTGCACATGATCACTCCAGGCTGTAATTGCCAGGGGTGATCATGTGGACCGGTTCTTTACTATGCGCGCGTCCCCGCTCGTCCTCCCGCCCACCTGTCAGCGCCGACTTCTGCGCTGAGAGATGGGCGAGAGGATGGGCGTGCATATGTAATGAGCGGATCCACGTGGTCACAGCAGGCTGCTACAGCCTGCTCGTGCCCCTGATGACCCGCTCCATCGCAGCACCTCATTCCCCGCAGCCACAGTCAGACCATAAGACGCACCCCCAACTTTCCCCCAACATTTGGGGGAAAAAAAGTGCGTCTTAGGCCCCTTTCACACGTCAGTGATTCTGGTAAGTTTGTGCTTTTTTTTAAACGTACCAGAATCACTGACATACGCAGACCCATTATAATGAATGGGTCTGCTCACACGTCAGTGATTTTTCACTGCACGTGTCTCCGTGCAGCGTACCCGCGTGTGCGTGATTGCCGCACGGAGACATGTCCATTTTTTTCTGGCATCACTGATGTTCCACGGACCACGCAGTGGTGTGGTCTGTGAAACACGTGCCAGAAAAAAACGTGCATTTAAAATAATAAACATTTTAACTCACCCGGCGTCCAGCGATGTCCTCAGCAGCCCGTGCAGCCTGCTGCTTCTAAGCCGGCTGATTACTGTTGCGCATATTCATTATGCGTGACACAGCCGACCCGGAAGCAGCTGCTGCAGGGGTCACCGCCGGCCGGATGCTGCACCGCGGGAGGATTCAGCACCATGGAGAGCGGGAGCGGGCACAGGTGAGTTGATTTCTAAGTGCAATCACGGGCCACGGAGAACGGAGCCCGGATTGCACTTAGACAACCCACATGTGCCGTGATTTTCGGCACACGCAGGGACATGTGCGTGTTTTACACGCCAGTGAAAAACGTCTGTGTTTTTCACTGACGTGTGAAACGGGCCTTATGGTCCGAAAAATACGGTATACAGAGCTCATGAATATGCTGCACTACCTGCAGCACACCAAGATTAAGGAAAACAGAGCAGTGTATATGGGCTTCATTAGGAGTGAAAGGCAACAACTTCAATAGGTATGCACAAATAAGAAGAAACAGAAGTCTTTAAATTTGCCTATTTGTGCATACCTATTGAAGTTGTTGCCTTTCACTCCTAATGAAGCCCATATACACTGCTCTGTTTTCCTTAATCTTGGTGTGCTGCAGGTAGTCCAGCATATTCATGAGCTCTGTATAACTGCAAGATCTGCAGCAGAGAAAATGACAGCAAACAGCTCAGTAAGTGACACATTGCTGGAATCAGTCAATGCTTTAAAGGGGTTTTCTCACATTGGAAACTTACCCCCTATCCTTGGGATGGGGAATAACTTTCCAATCACTGGGGGTCCGACTACCGTGGCCCCGAGTTTTTCCGAGAACCAGAACATGCAGACAGAATGGATTCCGGGAGTAAAATTTCATAGTCCTGTGTCCTGAGCTGTGCACTTAAGAGGTCTTTTGAGCAATTGGTGGGGGTCTTAAGTCCCACCCCATGATGCCCCTTCTCTTTCTGAGCCCACCTCTGCCCTACTAATCTCAGAATTAATGGACCTAAACATATAAGATCTCCTCCAAAAGTTAAGTCTACTGCCTGGGACTAATCAGTATTGTGGTTCTTATATGGTCCACAGTCTAATGATGGCTGGTAACAACTACCAGCATCTCCTCACCATTGTTAAGGACATACTGAGAGTTGTACGTTAATGGAATACATATATGTATATGGGTCTAACCTGACACTGCACTTGATTGCTGTACGAAGTTGGCAATGTATTCATGTACTGATGGTGGTTTTGGTGATGCCTTATTGTCTTTAGGGTGGGTTTGGCAATGTATTATTGTCTTTAGGGTGGGTTTGGTGATGTATTATTGTATTTACGGTGGTTTTGGTGATATTACTGTATTGACAGTAGTTCTGTTGATGTATTACTGTACTAACTGTGGTTTTGGTTACGTATTCTTGTATTTAGTGTGGTTTTAGTTCTGTATTACTGTACTGATGATGGTTCTGGTGATAGTCATGTAGCTGTTGTAATCTTTACCTTATCAGCCTTGATCCTAAAACATAAGGTCAGCGTGCTGGAATAAAAATACAGCTATCTGCATGTCTGGCAGCCTAATAAATAAGAGACTAAAGCCCCCATACACTATAGTCTGATTTTTAAGCCGGCAGCTATCTTGCTCAGCTCTCCCATATACAGGAGCACTCATTCTGCCAAGTGTTTCTGTGTTCTTTATTAGAGCCGCTGCTGGACATCTCCGGCAGCAGCTTATCATTTAGAGGATAATAGGATCTACACTCCGTAATCGGACATGCTGGATCCTTATTCCCCCCCCAACAATCAGAATTGAGAGCCCCCATACACATTGGACTGTCAGCAGAACCCGTCGATATTGGCGGGTTTAGACCACTTTAGGTTAATGTGTATGGAGGTCTTAACTACTATCTGAAGGCTATGGGCTCTATCAGGGAATGTGCACACGTCTTGTAGATGTCTGTGAACCCCCGGAATTATTCAGACAGAATACGCTTCAGGACAGTCATCATTTTATCCTGTAGCAAATATATATTTATTTTTTTTTGCTGTGGCTTCTTGGTTGTTTTTTCCAACATCTTTTAGCTACTGGATTTTACTTATTTTTTTAAATGAAGTAGTAAGCGGCATCCAAGCAGCAGCCGCCATATAATGGACCGGTCACTGTCAGCCGCTTCATGTCTGAGGAAACCTGACGCGCTTAAAAAACTCCAAAGACTGAACATATGGACAGCAAGTCGGTTTTACACTGCAGTGTATGAGGTCATTTCTTTAAAGAAGTTGTCCAGTTACCAAAACTGATTTTTTTTTTTCTGATAAATCTTGCTAATATGTGCCCCTCAACACATCTATTATGTTTTTTCAGCAAAATTACCTTTCATTGTGCACTAGCAGCACATGCTCATTGCTGGCTCCAGCTCTGATGGGGTTAATCTCTCCTCTGACTTCCTGTGTTCAGTTCCTACAAGTCCCAGAATTCTTTGTGGCTCTAGGGCGGTGTCTAGCTTATCTAACACACCCATTGTGTCTAATACACCCACTCTGCTCCCACCCAAACCCTCCTCCCTGCCTCTTCCCAGTGGATGTGCACTCAGAGAAATCACAGATACAGCAGCTCTGCACAGCCAGGGGAAGAAAGTGTGTGCGCGTGTATATACAGTGTGTGTGTGCGTATATACAGTGTGTGTGTATATACAGTGTGTGAGTGAGTGTGTATGTGAGTGTGTATGTCATACTCACCTGTCTGCAGGGTCCGGGTGCCATGCCTGCTTCCAGCCCCTGTCTCGGTCCCGCCGCTTCGGCTGTGTGCAGTCTCCCCGGTGCATGCACGAAGCTTGCAGGACCTGGCCGTGGATCACCTGATGCAGTCACCTGACGCATCAGCTGATCGTAGTCTCGCCGGCTTTTTCTTGCCCGGCCGGCTATCAGCTGATCCTGCCGTCAGGGGACTTAATCAGCTGATTACCGGCAGCTCCTGCAGTGATGGGCCAGGATCAGACTCCGCTCCAGGAGCTGCCGGTCATCAGCACAGACGTGAGTATTTATTTATTTATTTATTTTTTTGCACTGATGCATCTGCTGATTGTATAATCGGCTTTTATACAATCAGCTGATGTATGATGTGATTCACATCCTTTAACCTGACACATCATCTGATCGCTTTGCCTTCCTTCCAGCAAACCGATCAGATGATATTGGATCCGGATTGGACGGCGCGGGACCCTGACCCAGGATTACTGCGGAGGGGGGTTTATTTCAATAAAGATGGAGTCACTAATTGTGTTGTGTTTTATTTCTAATAAAAATATTTTTCTGTGTGTTGTGTTTTTTGTTTTTTTTTATCATTACTAGAAATTCATGGTGGCCATGTCTAATATTGGCGTGACACCATGAATTTCGGGCTTAGGGCTAGCTGATAATATACAGCTAGTCCTAACTCCATTATTACCCGGCTAGCCACCCGGCATCAGGGCAGCTGGAAGAGTTGGATACAGCGCCAGAAGATGGCGCTTCTATGAAAGCGCCATTTTCTGGGGTGGCTGCGGACTGCAATTCGCAGTGGGGGTGCCCAGAAAGCATGGGCACCCTTCACTGTGGATTCCAATCCCCAGCTGCCTAGTTGTACCCGGCTGGACACCAAAATTAGGCGAAGCTCACGTCATTTTTTTTTTTAAATTATTTCATGAAATTCATGAAATAATTAAAAAAAAAAAAGGGCTTCTCTATATTTTTGGTTCCCAGCCGAGTACAACTAGGCAGCTGGGGGTTGGGGGCAGCCCGTACCTGCCTGCTGTACCCGGCTAGCATACAAAAAATATGGCGAAGCCCACGTCATTTTTTTTTTCTTTTTGGGTAAAAAACTGCATACAGTCCTGGATGGAGGATGCTGAGCCTTGTAGTTCTGCAGCTGCTGTCTGCTCTCCTGCATACAATGAACATTTTGAATAAGGAAATGACATCAGACCTTTTTTATTTTTTTCATCAACAATCTTTAATGGCATTGTGCACTGATTAAAAACGCAGTGAGCAAAAACGCAGCAAAAAAGGCACCAAATCGCGGCAAAAACGTGACATGCAGCATCCGGTCACCTGCACTACAAGTGCCAGAGTGGAGAAAGATAGTGACATGCAGCACACTATGTGTCAGAGCAGAGCATGTCACTGTCTCCACTCCGCTGACCTCACAGCCCGTACACGCTGCGATGGATGCAGGGGGACACAGAACAAGTAATCGGCCGACACTGGAGTCATCTGATTACTTGGGATGAATTGAGCAGTAAAATGCTCTGGTGCTCGATGGGCGAAGCCCATGCCGTTTTTTTTAAAAAAAAATTAATTAAAAATAAAAAATAAAAAAAATCACATTGTTTGTGGGCTCCCGCTGCATTTTCTGTTGCTAAGGGTAACCAAAGCAGCTACTGGCTGCTAGCCCCCGCTGCTTGGTGTTACTTTCACTGGCAATAGAAATGCAGGGAAGCATTTTTTTTTTTTTTATATAAAGGTTTTTCCCTGAAAACGTTTTTAAGAAAATGACGTGGCCTTCGCCATATTTTTGTATGCTAGCCAGGTACAGCAGGCAGCTACGGGCTGCCCCCAACCCCCAGCTGCCTAGTTGTACCCGGCTGGGAACCAAAAATATAGAGAAGCCCTTTTTTTTTTTTTTATTTCATGAATTTCATGAAATAATTAAAAAAAAAAATGACATGGGCTTCGCCGAATTTTTGAGTCCAGCCAGGTACAACTAGGCAGCTGGGGATTGGAATCCGCAGTGAAGGGTGCCCAAACTTTCTGGGCCCCCCGCTGCGAATTGCAGTCCACAGCCGCCCCAGAAAATGGCGCTTTTATAGAAGCGCCATCTTCTGGCGCTGTATCCAACTCTTCCAGTGGCCCTGGTGGCAGGTGGCATGCTGGGTAATAAGGGGTTAATACCAGCTATGTTTTACCCGCTGGTATAAAGCCCGAGATTCTAAATGTCAGGCCAAGGTTGACCTGGCCATTAAGAATCTCCAATAAAGGGTTAAAAAAAAAAAAGACCACACAGAGAAAAATACTTTATTAGAAATAAATACACAGACACAGTAGGGACTCCATGTTTATTACTCCCTCTCACCCCTCCACGATGGAGAGATTTCTGTACTGACCATGCCAGGAGAGAGCGAGGGAAAAGAGAGCGAGCGAGGGGGGGGAGGAAAAGAAAGCGAGCGGGGGGGGGGGGGAAGAGAGCGAGCGGGGGGGGGAAAAGAGAGCGAGGGGGGAGGAAAAGAGAGCGAGGGGGGAGGAAAAGAGAGCGAGGGGGGAGGAAAAGAGAGCGAGGGGGGAGGAAAAGAGAGCGAGGGGGGAGGAAAAGAGAGCGAGGGGGGAGGAAAAGAGAGCGAGGGGGGGGAAAGAGAGCGAGGGGGGGGGAAAGAGAGCGAGGGGGGAGGAAAAAAAGAGAGCGCGGGAGGAAAAAAAGAGAGCGCGGGAGGAAAAGAAGGGAATTTTGTTTACTTACCGTAAATTCCTTTTCTTCTAGCTCCAATTGGGAGACCCAGACAGTGGTGTATAGCTACTGCCTCTGGAGGCCGCACAAAGAACTACACTTAAAAGTGTAAGGCCCCTCCCCTTCTGGCTATACACCCTCCCGTAGGAGTACGGATTCCTCAGTTTTAGTACCAAAGCAAGAAGGAGGAAAGCCAATAACAGTTTCAAAAACAAATTCAATCCGATAACAAGATCGGAGAACTTAAGAAACAACATGAACAACATGTGCACCCGAAAAACGAAACCCTAAGAACAAATAGGGCGGGTGCTGGGTCTCCCAATTGGAGCTAGAAGAAAAGGAATTTACGGTAAGTAAACAAAATTCCCTTCTTCTTTTTCGCTCCTAATTGGGAGACCCAGACAGTGGGACGTCCAAAAGCAGTCCCTGGGTGGGTAAAAAGATACCACATGAACGGGCTGTCAGACAGCCCTTTCCTACAGGTGGGCCACCGCCGCCTGAAGGACCTGTCTACCTAGGCTGGCATCTGCCGAAGCGTAGGTATGCACTTGATAGTGTTTGGTAAACGTGTGCAGACTCGACCAGGTAGCCGCCTGGCACACCTGCTGAGCCGTAGCCTGATGCCGCAATGCCCAGGACGCACCCACGGCTCTGGTAGAATGGGCCTTCAGTCCAGATGGAATCGGAAGCCCAGCAGAACGGTATGTGTGAAGAATTGGTTCCTTGATCCACCGCGCCAGGGTGGATTTGGAAGCTTGCGATCCCTTATGCTGACCAGCGACTAGGACAAAGAGCGCATCAGAACGGCGCAGAGACGCCGTGCGAGAAATGTAAATCCTGAGTGCTCTCACCAGGTCCAACAGATGTAAACCTTTTTCAAATTGGTGAACTGGATGCGGACACAAAGATGGCAAAGTGATATCCTGATTGAGATGAAAGGAAGAAACCACCTTGGGAGAAAACTCTGGAATTGGACGCAGTACTACCTTGTCTTGGTGAAACACCAGGAAGGGAGATTTGCAAGATAACGCCGCTAGCTCGGACACTCTTCGAAGAGACGTGACCGCCACAAGAAAAACTACTTTTTGTGAAAGCCGAGAAAGGGAAACCTCTTTCAAAGGCTCGAAAGGCGGCTTCTGGAGAGCAATGAGAACCTTGTTTAGATCCCAGGGTTCCAATGGCCGTCTGTAAGGAGGAACGATATGACAAACTCCTTGGAGAAACGTGCGTACTTTAGAAAGCCGTGCCAAGCGCTTCTGAAAGAATACGGATAGCGCGGAGACTTGACCCTTAAGAGAGCTAAGCGACAAACCTTTTTCCAACCCAGACTGCAGGAAGGAAAGAAAAATTGGCAATGCAAATGGCCAGGGAGAAACTCCCTGAGCCAAGCACCAAGCTAAGAATATCTTCCACGTCCTGTGATAGATCTTAGCTGAGGATGGTTTCCTAGCCTGTCTCATTGTGGCAACAACTTCATGAGATAAACCTGAGGTCGCTAGGATCCAGGACTCAATGGCCACACAGTCAGGTTCAGGGCCGCAGAATTCAGATGGAAAAACGGCCCTTGAGACAGTAAATCTGGACGGTCTGGTAGTGCCCACGGTTGGCCTACCGTGAGATGCCACAGATCCGGGTACCACGACCTTCTTGGCCAGTCTGGAGCGACGAGAATGGCTCGATGGCAGTCGGACCTGATTTTCCTGAGAACTCTGGGTAACAATGCTAGAGGTGGGAACACATAGGGTAGTCGGAATTGCGACCAATCCTGAACCAAGGCGTCTGCCGCCAGCGCTCGGTGATCGTGAGACCGTGCCATGAAAACTGGGACCTTGTTGTTGTGCCGTGACGCCATCAGATCGACGTCCGGCGTCCCCCAGCGGCAACAGATCTGCTGAAACACGTCCGGGTGAAGGGACCATTCTCCTGCGTCCATGCCCTGGCGACTGAGAAAGTCTGCTTCCCAGTTTTCCACGCCTGGAATGTGAACTGCGGATATGGTGGACGCTTTGCTTTCCACCCACGTCAAAATCCGCCGGACTTCTTGAAAGGCTTGGCGACTGCGTGTTCCCCCTTGGTGGTTGATGTACGCCACCGCCGTGGAATTGTCCGACTGAATCCGAATCTGCTTGCCTTCCAGCCATTGTTGGAAGGCTCGCAGAGCAAGATAGACTGCTCTGATTTCCAGAACATTGATCTGCAGGGTGGACTCTTCCTGAGTCCACGTCCCCTGAGCCCTGTGGTGGAGAAACACCGCTCCCCACCCTGATAGGCTCGCATCCGTCGTGACCACTGCCCAGGATGGGGGTAGGAACGACTTTCCCTGTGACAATGAGGTGGGGAGAAGCCACCAACGCAGAGAGTCCTTGGCAGTCTGAGAGAGGGAGACAGTCCTGTCGAGGGACGTCGATTTCCCATCCCATTGGCGTAGAATGTCCCATTGTAGAGGGCGCAGATGAAACTGCGCGAACGGGACCGCCTCCATCGCTGCTACCATCTTTCCTAGGAAATGCATGAGGCGCCTCAGTGAGTGCGACTGACTCTGAAGGAGAGATTGCACTCCTGTCCGTAGCGAACACTGCTTGTCCAGTGGAAGCTTCACTATCGCTGAGAGAGTATGAAACTCCATGCCAAGATAAGTCAGAGATTGGGTCGGGGTTAGATGAGACTTTGGAAAGTTGATAATCCACCCGAAACTCTGGAGAGTGTCTAGTGCCACCTTCAGACTGTGTTGGCATGCCTCTTGAGAGGGTGCCTTTATAAGCAGGTCGTCTAGATACGGGATGACCGAGTGACCTTGCGAGTGCAGAACAGCTACTACTGCTGCCATGACCTTGGTGAAGACCCGGGGGGCTGTTGCCAGACCGAAAGGTAACGCTACGAACTGCAGGTGTTCGTCGTGTATGACGAAGCGTAGGAAACGCTGATGCTCTGGCGCAATCGGCACGTGGAGATACGCATCTTTGATATCTATTGATGCTAGAAAATCTCCTTGAGACATTGAGGCTATGACGGAGCGTAGGGATTCCATCCGGAACCTCCTGACTTTTACGTGTCTGTTGAGCAACTTTAGATCCAGGACGGGTCGATACGATCCGTCCTTTTTTGGGACCACAAACAGATTGGAGTAAAAACCGTGACCTTGTTCCTGAAGAGGGACGGAGGTCACCACTCCTTCCGCCTTTAGAGCGGCCACCGCCTGCAACAGAGCATCGGCTCGGTCTGGTGGTGGAGAAGTTCTGAAGAAACGAGTTGGCGGACGAGAACTGAACTCTATCCTGTACCCGTGAGACAGAATATCCCTCACCCAACGGTCTTTGACGCGTGACAGCCAAATGTCGCCAAAGTGGGAAAGCCTCCCACCGACCGAGGGTGTGGGAATCGGAGACTGCAAGTCATGAGGACGCCGTCTTGGCAACGGTTTCTCCGGCTGTCTTTTTTGGGCGTGACTGAGACCTCCAAGAATCTGAGCGTCTCTGATCTTTTTGAGTCTTTTTTGACGAGGAGAATTGGGACCTGCCCGGTCCTCGAAAGGACCGATAACCAGACTGACCCCTCCTCTGTTGGGGTTTGTTTTGTCTGTGTTGCGGTAAGGATGAGTCCTTACCCTTGGAGTGTTTGATGATTTCATCCAAACGCTCTCCAAACAATCGGTCACGAGAAAAAGGCAAATTGGTTAAGCACTTCTTGGAATGAGAATCTGCCTTCCAGTGTCTCAACCACAGGGCCCTACGCAAAACAACGGAGTTGGCTGACGCCACTGCCGTGCGGCTTGTAGCGTCAAGAACAGCATTAATCGCGTACGACGCGAATGCCGCCATTTGCGAGGTCAATGGTGCTACCTGCGGGGCAAATGCACGTGTGACTGAGTCGACTTGCACAAGCCCGGCTGAGATAGCTTGGAGTGCCCATACGGCAGCAAAAGATGGCGCTAACGACGCTCCAATAGCTTCATAGATGGATTTCAGCCAGAGCTCCATCTGCCTGTCAGTGGCATCTTTAAGTGCCGCTCCATCTTCAACTGCAACCAAGGATCTAGCTGCAAGCCTGGAAATTGGAGGATCCACTTTTGGACACTGGGTCCAACCCTTGACCACCTCAGGGGGAAAAGGATAGCGTGTATCTTTAAGCCGTTTAGAAAAACGCCTTTCCGGATAAGCGTGGGGTTTCTGGATTGCGTCTCTAAAGTCAGCGTGGTCCAGAAAAGTGCTTAATGTACGCTTAGGATATCTGAAATGGATTCTCTCGTGCTGCGAAGCTGACTCCTCTACAAGAGGAGCTGGTGGGGAAATATTTAACATCTTATTGATGGACGCTATAAGATCATTAACTATGGCGTCACCATCTGGTGTATCTAGATTGAGAGCGGTCCCAGGATCAGAATCCTGATCAGTTACGTCCGCCTCATCACCCATAGATTCATCTCGCTGGGATCCTGACCATTGAGATGAATGTGAAGGCCCCTCATAGCGAGCCCGCTTAGGTTGCCTGGGGCCATCGTCCGAGTCAGAGTCTTCACCCTGAGGTGTATGTGCCCGTCCCGGAGCTTGGAAGTAATTCAGCTGAGGGGGACCAGGGGGCAATGATTGCACAGTGTCCGTGGCCTGAAGTACAGGCCTAGCTTGCAATGTGTCAAGAATTTGTGACATAGTGAGAGACATTCTGTCAGCAAAAGCCGTAAACTCAGTTCCTGTCACCTGGACAGCATTCACAGGTGGTACACCCTGGGTCACGTCCAGCAGAGGTCCCGACTGTGCAAGTGCCGCAGGGGCCGAGCACTGCACACAATGGGGGTCAGTGGAGCCTGCCGGTAGAAAAGTCCCACATGCGGTACAGGAAGCATATAATGTCTGTGCCTTGGCACCCTTGCGTTTTGTGGACGACATGCTGTTGGCTCTCTGCAATGTGAGAGAGTCTATAGCCAAAGGGCGACCAGCGCTATGCAGTACAAAGTATTTGCAGGAACAAAATACTAAGATTACTACTGGCACAAGAGGGGGTGAGCCCAGAGGGCTGCTTACCGCCCGCTGAATAGCGGGTAAGAGGCGCAGAATTCCTTGTCTGGGTCTCCCCGGCTCCCCTCTGCAGCTCAGCGTGTCAGCAGGAATGGCTGCCGGCGTCTGTGGAGAGGGGCGGCCCGTGGGAGTTCCCAAACAAAAGTGCGGGAAACAGTGTCCCCTCTGTGCCTATTGTGAGGGCTGGAGTATGTAAAAACGACTCCAGCCCTCAGCGCTGATGCACTGACCAGCGTCCCGCCCCTCTCCTGACTGGCAGGTCTGGGGGCGGGAACGAACGGAACTAGGCAGCAAAAGCCGGGGACTCGAGTTATCAGCGCGGCCGCCGTAAAAGCGCGGCCCGCGCTGAAGTCCCCGGCGCACCACAAGTGCCAGCCGCGCCGCAGTCCCAGCGGCCGGCGCGACCGTTCCCCAAAAGTGTGCCTGCTTCAGCGAGCTGAATGAGGCCATGGCACAAGCGCCGCAGCGCTGATGTCCCCGGCGCACTACAACACCCAGCATGCTGCGGTGTGAGCGCCAAATGCACGGGGACACAGAGTACCTTGAGGAAGCAGGGCCATGTCCCTGATGTACTCCGCTCCATCCAGCATCTTCTCCAGGGGCTGTAGATGGAGCACGGTCTCAGTGCCTGGAGACCAGTAAATCCCACTTCACCCAGAGCCCTGTAAAAAGGGATGGGGAAGGAATCAGCATGTGGGCGCCAGCCACCGTACCCGCAATGGGTACCTCAACCTTACAAACACCTCCGACATACAGTGGGGTGAGAAGGGAGCATGCTGGGAGCCCTGTATGGGCCCTCTTTTCTTCCATCCGACATAGTCAGCAGCTGCTGCTGACTAAAAACAATGGAGCTATGCGTGCGTGTCTGACCTCCTTCGCACAAAGCTAAAACTGAGGAATCCGTACTCCTACGGGAGGGTGTATAGCCAGAAGGGGAGGGGCCTTACACTTTTAAGTGTAGTTCTTTGTGCGGCCTCCAGAGGCAGTAGCTATACACCACTGTCTGGGTCTCCCAATTAGGAGCGAAAAAGAAAAAGAGCGCGCAGGGGGGAGGAAAAGAGAGCGAGCGGGGGGGGGGAAGAAGAGAGCGAGCGGGGGGAGGAAAAGAGAGCGAGCGGGGGGAGGAAAAGAGAGCGAGCGGGGGGAGGAAAAGAGAGCGAGCGGGGGGAGGAAAAGAGAGCGAGCGGGGGGAGGAAAAGAGAGCGAGCGGGGGGAGGAAAAGAGAGCGAGCGGGGGGGGGAGGAAAAGAGAGCGAGCGGGGGGGGAGGAAAAGAGAGCGAGCGGGGGGGGAGGAAAAGAGAGCGAGCGGGGGGGGAGGAAAAGAGAGCGAGCGGGGGGGGAGGAAAAGAGAGCGAGCGGGGGGGGGAGGAAAAGAGAGCGAGCGGGGGGGGGAGGAAAAGAGAGCGAGCGGGGGGGGGAGGAAAAGAGAGCGAGCGGGGGGGGGAGGAAAAGAGAGCGAGCGGGGGGGGGAGGAAAAGAGAGCGAGCGGGGGGAGGAAAAGAGAGCGAGCGGGGGGAGGAAAAGAGAGCGAGCGGGGGGAGGAAAAGAGAGCGAGCGGGGGGAGGAAAAGAGAGCGAGCGGGGGGAGGAAAAGAGAGCGAGCGGGGGGAGGAAAAGAGAGCGAGCGGGGGGAGGAAAAGAGAGCGAGCGGGGGGAGGAAAAGAGAGCGAGCGGGGGGAGGAAAAGAGAGCGAGCGGGGGGAGGAAAAGAGAGCGAGCGGGGGGGGGAGGAAAAGAGAGCGAGCGGGGGGAGGAAAAGAGAGCGAGCGGGGGGAGGAAAAGAGAGCGAGCGGGGGGGGGGAGGAAAAGAGAGCGAGCGGGGGGGGGAGGAAAAGAGAGCGAGCGGGGGGGGGAGGAAAAGAGAGCGAGCGGGGGGAGGAAAAGAGAGCGAGCGGGGGAGGAAAAGAGAGCGAGCGGGGGGAGGAAAAGAGAGCGAGCGGGGGGGGGAGGAAAAGAGAGCGAGCGGGGGGGGGAGGAAAAGAGAGCGAGCGGGGGGGGGAGGAAAAGAGAGCGAGCGGGGGGGGGAGGAAAAGAGAGCGAGCGGGGGGAGGAAAAGAGAGCGAGCGGGGGGAGGAAAAGAGAGCGAGCGGGGGGAGGAAAAGAGAGCGAGCGGGGGGAGGAAAAGAGAGCGAGCGGGGGGAGGAAAAGAGAGCGAGCGGGGGGAGGAAAAGAGAGCGAGCGGGGGGAGGAAAAGAGAGCGAGCGGGGGAGGAAAAGAGAGCGAGCGGGGGAGGAAAGAGAGCGAGCGGGGGGAGGAAAAGAGAGCGAGCGGGGGGAGGAAAAGAGAGCGAGCGGGGGGAGGAAAAGAGAGCGAGCGGGGGGAGGAAAAGAGAGCGAGCGGGGGGAGGAAAAGAGAGCGAGCGGGGGGAGGAAAAGAGAGCGAGCGGGGGGAGGAAAAGAGAGCGAGCGGGGGGAGGAAAAGAGAGCGAGCGGGGGGAGGAAAAGAGAGCGAGCGGGGGGAGGAAAAGAGAGCGAGCGGGGGGAGGAAAAGAGAGCGAGCGGGGGGAGGAAAAGAGAGCGCAGGGGGGAGGAAAAGAGAGCGCAGGGGGGAGGAAAAGAGAGCGCAGGGGGGAGGAAAAGAGAGCGCAGGGGGGAGGAAAAGAGAGCGCAGGGGGGAGGAAAAGAGAGCGCAGGGGGGAGGAAAAGAGAGCGCAGGGGGGAGGAAAAGAGAGCGCAGGGGGGAGGAAAAGAGAGCGCAGGGGGGAGGAAAAGAGAGCGCAGGGGGGAGGAAAAGAGAGCGCAGGGGGGAGGAAAAGAGAGCGCAGGGGGGAGGAAAAGAGAGCGCAGGGGGGAGGAAAAGAGAGCGCAGGGGGGAGGAAAAGAGAGCGCAGGGGGGAGGAAAAGAGAGCGCAGGGGGGAGGAAAAGAGAGCGCAGGGGGGAGGAAAAGAGAGCGCAGGGGGGAGGAAAAGAGAGCGCAGGGGGGAGGAAAAGAGAGCGCAGGGGGGAGGAAAAGAGAGCGCAGGGGGGAGGAAAAGAGAGCGCAGGGGGGAGGAAAAGAGAGCGCAGGGGGGAGGAAAAGAGAGCGCAGGGGGGAGGAAAAGAGAGCGCAGGGGGGAGGAAAAGAGAGCGCAGGGGGGAGGAAAAGAGAGCGCAGGGGGGAGGAAAAGAGAGCGCAGGGGGGAGGAAAAGAGAGCGCAGGGGGGAGGAAAAGAGAGCGCAGGGGGGAGGAAAAGAGAGCGCAGGGGGGAGGAAAAGAGAGCGCAGGGGGGAGGAAAAGAGAGCGCAGGGGGGAGGAAAAGAGAGCGCAGGGGGGAGGAAAAGAGAGCGCAGGGGGGAGGAAAAGAGAGCGAGGGGTGAGGAAAAAAGAGCGAGGGGGGAGGAAAAGAGAGCGAGGGGGGAAGAGAGCGAGGGAAAAGAGAGGGGAGGGGAGAGAGGGATAAGAGGGGGGCAGAGAAGAGGGGGAAGAGGGGAGGGGGAGAAGAGAGTGGGGAAAGAACAGGGGGGGGGGCAGAGGTGCTCTGTCACCAACTGTCTCCACTCTGTGACTTGTGGTGCAGGTGACAGAGTGCAGACAGTTGGTCCCATGCAGCAGGACAGATGGCAGAGCACAGCGGTGACATGCCTGCCAGTGTCTTGCTGCTGGGAGGAGCAGATGATCACACTGCCCGACACCGGCCGCTCTCCTGACATCGCAGCAGAGCGGGCGGGTGGACAGTGTGAGCACATACTTACGTGCAGGGGGGATTCAGCTAAAGACCCCCCCTGTACTGCACACTGGCGCCCCGTGTCTCAGCCTCTCTGCAGGACGCCGGCTCCACAGTGACGTCCTCCGGCTCCTTCCCTCGATGCTGGGCTGT
>NW_027443451.1:0-45229 GCF_048569485.1 Anomaloglossus baeobatrachus | reverse complement strand
CTACTAGTTGTTGGTTTCGCAGCCGAAACTGCCCGGACCATCAACCGGTGTTGGTTTCTCAGCCCAAGGCTAACCGGACCTCCAACCGGGTGTTGGTTTCTCAGCCGAAGCTGACCCAGACCTCCAACCGGGTGTTGGTTTCTCAGCCGAAGCTGACCCAGACCTCCAACCGGGTGTTAGTTTCTCAGCCCAAAGCTGACCAGACCTCCGACCGGGATTATAAAAATTTCCCTTCCTAGCCAGAAGGCCGAGATAGGGTAATATGCTCAAAAAGTATGAAAGGCAAGGTACGGTGTGCTACAGAGCCCAAGGCTTGCCGGGGTCCCAAGCCAGCAAGCTCAGACTCACTCCAGGGTCGTCAGTCCTGGGGCACGTTGTACCATAGCCCCCCACCCTTACTCAGTCTAATAGCCTCGATCCTGGTAGGGCCATGTTTTCCTCTAGATGAATATACTATCCACCCAGAGTACTAGCAAGCGCAACCTTCCAGTGTGCATTGTATCATTGTACTAAGGTGGCCTGGAGCTTAAACCACCTCTTCGAACAATACTACACTTGATCTTAGCCAAAAGGCCGAGAAGCGATAACCAGAATTGGTTTGGGCCTCGAGTGGCACCCTGGCCTATGCCGGACACATCTTAGGGAGAGAGAGCGAGAGGGAGACAAACCCACGCCTACACAAGACATTTTGTCACCCAAGCCAACCCTTGAAAAGGCTGCTTTGCAGAGCAAAAACAAGAAGAATGGTGCGTTTTGCAGCCGCCGCCCACTGCAATGAATCTGAATAACTCCTCCTTTTGGGCGCAAGCAACTCACCTCCCCCTTGCAGTCTTTTCAATTCATGATACAAAAAGACGGACAGGACAGGTTGCCTGACTTTCCGTCACTGCCACCCTTTGCCATCCTTACCCGTAGAAAGCCCTTTCATCATCCCCAAACCCTAATCTTTTCCCTTCCCTTCCCAGCCCCAAACCCTGCCCTCTGTACCCATCTCACCACCCGCATCCCTTCTCCTATCATCCCCCTACCACCCGAGAAAAAAAAAAAAAAAAAAGCTTGCCCCCTCCTTCCACTAGCCCACCTCCCACCCAAAGAGAAACTTCTGCTGCGCAGCTAGCTTTCTAGGCAGCAGCGCTATTGTGATGTCAGCGGGGGGCATTGTGACAAGCCGCCAGTGTTCCGTCTCTTCATGTTGTGCACTGTTCAAACGGAAAATACATCAACAGGCAGACTACAGAAAAGCTTACTAACAAAGGTTAGAGGGGGGCTTTCTCAGAGGGCTTTTTACAGTTTGTCTATTCCCAATTAGCCGTTTAAGTGTACTTAATGAAAGTAGTAATTCTTTCATAGGCCGCCCATTCTTAGTATTTGACGTTCCTTATATTGCGGTATCAGGCTGCGCAGCAGGTTGCAAAACATTCATCACCCATGACTGTCCCCAATTGGGTTCAGAAGCTAAATGTCTATCATGACCTCTCTTTTAGAATGTCCAAGAGCAAGCAAACTCTTCCTCCAGGTGAGGGAGCCAACAGCCCACTCAAGACATCATCATTGCTCAAAGAAAACCCCAAAAACCAATGCATGATAGGAATAAACAGGTAACTTTCTTTGGAGTGGAAGCGGAGAGATCGCACCAGATGCCAATTCTAGATCTTATCACACCTGTGGTCACTGCAGCAGCAGGTGAATCCACTTTGTCCAAAAGGGATCTATTCCATTCAATTGCAAATGATCTAGATAAGACAGAGAACAAGATACTGCAGCACGGGACATAGTCGAGTTGGTCAGGTTGAGTGGTGATGAGTTTGCTATTTGGATGAATAAAGAAAGTAAAAAGTGTGAAAGATAAAAAACAAAAGGAGGAAGTATTGAGGTGCATATGAAGACGTATGCTTTCTTCCAATTCATTAAATCGGGCTAATATGAATCAGGTGAATTGAGTTCTGCTTTTGGAAACTGGGTTAAGAAGGGGTGCACCGGTCCTGGAGGTACTGCAATACCAGGTCAATGCGTGGAGTGGACAGAGCAAGCTCTTTTTCCATCTCCCTGTTCTAAAAATCCATTTAATATATGGTCCCCAGATAGGGGACGTATCAGATATTAAACTGATAAGAACAGATTTTGATTTAATGAAGCTTTCCAAAGCACCGCAAAAAATGCATGACCGAAGTCACACCAAAAACAGTGCAAAGGCTAGGATTCGTGTGGACCCTTCCGTGAGGAGAGGGTCCTCAAAAATCAACCCCGTCCCTCCGAGCCAGAAGGCCACAGCAAGGGTCAGGGATCTTCGGTGCTCCCCCAAGCCGAAGCCTGGTTGAGCCTTGTCGTTGCTCCCAGCGTCCACCCAGGCATCTTACCCAAGTGGAGTAGAGAGCTACTAGTTGTTGGTTTCGCAGCCGAAACTGCCCGGACCGTCAACCGGTGTTAGTTTCTCAGCCCAAGGCTAACCGGACCTCCAACCGGGTGTTGGTTTCTCAGCCGAAGCTGACCCGGACCTCCAACCAGGTGTTGGTGTCTCAGCCGAAGCTGACCCGGACCTCCAACCGGGTGTTGGTTTCTCAGCCCAAAGCTGAACGGACCTCCGACCATGATTATAAAAATTTCCCTTCCTAGCCAGAAGGCCGGGATAGAGCAATATGCTCAGAAAGTATGAAAGGGCAAGGTACGGTGTGCTACAGAGCCCAAGGCTCGCAGGGGTCCCAAGCCAGCAAGCTCAGACTCACTCCAGGGTCGTCAGTCCTGGGGCACATTGCACCATAGCCCCCACACTTACTCAGTCTAATAGCCTCGATCCTGGTAGGGCCATGTTTTCCTCTAGATGAATATACTATACATCCAGAGTACTAGCAAGCGCAACCTTCCAGTGTGCATTGCATCTGCCGAGCCTCACAGATACTACACTTGATCTTAGCCAAAAGGCCGAGAAGCGATAACCAGAATTGGTTTGGGCCTCGAGTGGCACCCTGGCCTATGCCGGACACATCTTAGGGAGAGAGAGCGAGAGGGAGACAAACCCACGCCTACACAAGACTTTTTGTCACCCAAGCCAACCCTTGAAAAGGCTGCTTTGCAGAGCAAAAACAAGAAGAATGGTGCGTTTTGCAGCCGCCGCCCACTGCAATGAATCTGAATAACTCCTCCTTTTGGGCGCAAGCAACTCCCCTCCCCCTTGCAGTCTTTTCAATTCATGATACAAAAAGACGGACAGGACAGGTTGCCTGACTTTCCGTCACTGCCACCCTTTGCCATCCTTACCCGTAGAAAGCCCTTTCATCATCCCCAAACCCTAATCTTTTCCCTTCCCTTCCCAGCCCCAAACCCTGCCCTCTGTACCCATCTCACCACCCGCATGCCTTCTCCTATCATCCCCCTACCACCCGAGAAAAAAAAAAAAAAAAAAGCTTGCCCCCTCCTTCCACTAGCCCACCTCCCACCCAAAGAGAAACTTCTGCTGCGCAGCTAGCTTTCTAGGCAGCAGCGCTATTGTGATGTCAGCGGGGGGCATTGTGACAAGCCGCCAGTGTTCCGTCTCTTCATGTTGTGCACTGTTCAAACGGAAAATACATCAACAGGCAGACTACAGAAAAGCTTACTAACAAAGGTTAGAGGGGGGCTTTCTCAGAGGGCTTTTTACAGTTTGTCTATTCCCAATTAGCCGTTTAAGTGTACTTAATGAAAGTAGTAATTCTTTCATAGGCCGCCCATTCTTAGTATTTGACGTTCCTTATATTGCGGTATCAGGCTGCGCAGCAGGTTGCAAAACATTCATCACCCATGACTGTCCCCAATTGGGTTCAGAAGCTAACTGTCTATCATGACCTCTCTTTTAGAATGTCCAAGAGCAAGCAAACTCTTCCTCCAGGTGAGGGAGCCAACAGCCCACTCAAGACATCATCATTGCTCAAAGAAAACCCCAAAAACCAATGCATGATAGGAATAAACAGGTAACTTTCTTTGGAGTGGAAGCGGAGAGATCGCACCAGATGCCAATTCTAGATCTTATCACACCTGTGGTCACTGCAGCAGCAGGTGAATCCACTTTGTCCAAAAGGGATCTATTCCATTCAATTGCAAATGATCTAGATAAGACAGAGAACAAGATACTGCAGCACGGGACATAGTCGAGTTGGTCAGGTTGAGTGGTGATGAGTTTGCTATTTGGATGAATAAAGAAAGTAAAAAGTGTGAAAGATAAAAAACAAAAGGAGGAAGTATTGAGGTGCATATGAAGACGTATGCTTTCTTCCAATTCATTAAATCGGGCTAATATGAATCAGGTGAATTGAGTTCTGCTTTTGGAAACTGGGTTAAGAAGGGTGCACCGGTCCTGGAGGTACTGCAATACCAGGTCAATGCGTGGAGTGGACAGAGCAAGCTCTTTTTCCATCTCCCTGTTCTAAAAATCCATTTAATATATGGTCCCCAGATAGGGGACGTATCAGATATTAAACTGATAAGAACAGATTTTGATTTAATGAAGCTTTCCAAAGCACCACAAAAAATGCATGACCGAAGTCACACCAAAAACAGTGCAAAGGCTAGGATTCGTGTGGACCCCACCGTGAGGAGAGGGTCCCCAAAAATCAACCCCGTCCCTCCGAGCCAGAAGGCCACAGCAAGGGTCAGGGATCTTCGGTGCTCCCCCAAGCCGAAGCCTGGTTGAGCCTTGTCGTTGCTCCCAGCGTCCACCCAGGCATCTTACCCAAGTGGAGTAGAGAGCTACTAGTTGTTGGTTTCGCAGCCGAAACTGCCCGGACCGTCAACCGGTGTTGGTTTCTCAGCCCAAGGCTAACCGGACCTCCAACCGGGTGTTGGTTTCTCAGCCGAAGCTGACCCAGACCTCCAACCGGGTGTTGGTTTCTCAGCCGAAGCTGACCCGGACCTCCAACCGGGTGTTAGTTTCTCAGCCCAAAGCTGACCAGACCTCCGACCGGGATTATAAAAATTTCCCTTCCTAGCCAGAAGGCCGGGATAGGGTAATATGCTCAAAAAGTATGAAAAGGCAAGGTACGGTGTGCTACAGAGCCCAAGGCTTGCCGGGGTCCCAAGCCAGCAAGCTCAGACTCACTCCAGGGTCGTCAGTCCTGGGGCACGTTGTACCATAGCCCCCCACCCTTACTCAGTCTAATAGCCTCGATCCTGGTAGGGCCATGTCTTCCTCTAGATGAATATACTATCCACCCAGAGTACTAGCAAGCGCAACCTTCCAGTGTGCATTGTATCATTGTACTAAGGTGGCCTGGAGCTTAAACCACCTCTTCGAACAACACTACACTTGATCTTAGCCAAAAGGCCGAGAAGCGATAACCAGAATTGGTTTGGGCCTCGAGTGGCACCCTGGCCTATGCCGGACACATCTTAGGGAGAGAGAGCGAGAGGGAGACAAACCCACGCCTACACAAGACATTTTGTCACCCAAGCCAACCCTTGAAAAGGCTGCTTTGCAGAGCAAAAACAA
The DNA here is from genome assembly GCF_048569485.1 of Anomaloglossus baeobatrachus. Taxonomy (NCBI): domain Eukaryota; kingdom Metazoa; phylum Chordata; class Amphibia; order Anura; family Aromobatidae; genus Anomaloglossus; species Anomaloglossus baeobatrachus. Next base: position 39,771 of record NW_027443451.1, on the reverse strand, counting down.
GAAGAATGGTGCGTTTTGCAGCCGCCGCCCACTGCAATGAATCTGAATAACTCCTCCTTTTGGGCGCAAGCAACTCCCCTCCCCCTTGCAGTCTTTTCAATTCATGATACAAAAAGACGGACAGGACAGGTTGCCTGACTTTCCGTCACTGCCACCCTTTGCCATCCTTACCCGTAGAAAGCCCTTTCATCATCCCCAAACCCTAATCTTTTCCCTTCCCTTCCCAGCCCCAAACCCTGCCCTCTGTACCCATCTCACCACCCGCATCCCTTCTCCTATCATCCCCCTACCACCCGAGAAAAAAAAAAAAAAAAAGCTTGCCCCCTCCTTCCACCAGCCCACCTCCCACCCAAAGAGAAACTTCTGCTGCGCAGCTAGCTTTCTAGGCAGCAGCGCTATTGTGATGTCAGCGGGGGGCATTGTGACAAGCCGCCAGTGTTCCGTCTCTTCATGTTGTGCACTGTTCAAACGGAAAATACATCAACAGGCAGACTACAGAAAAGCTTACTAACAAAGGTTAGAGGGGGGCTTTCTCAGAGGGCTTTTTACAGTTTGTCTATTCCCAATTAGCCGTTTAAGTGTACTTAATGAAAGTAGTAATTCTTTCATAGGCCGCCCATTCTTAGTATTTGACGTTCCTTATATTGCGGTATCAGGCTGCGCAGCAGGTTGCAAAACATTCATCACCCATGACTGTCCCCAATTGGGTTCAGAAGCTAAATGTCTATCATGACCTCTCTTTTAGAATGTCCAAGAGCAAGCAAACTCTTCCTCCAGGTGAGGGAGCCAACAGCCCACTCAAGACATCATCATTGCTCAAAGAAAACCCCAAAAACCAATGCATGATAGGAATAAACAGGTAACTTTCTTTGGAGTGGAAGCGGAGAGATCGCACCAGATGCCAATTCTAGATCTTATCACACCTGTGGTCACTGCAGCAGCAGGTGAATCCACTTTGTCCAAAAGGGATCTATTCCATTCAATTGCAAATGATCTAGATAAGACGGAGAACAAGATACTGCACGGGACATAGCCGAGTTGGTCAGGTTGAGTGGTGATGAGTTTGCTATTTGGATGAATAAAGCAAGTAAAAAGTGTGAAAGATAAAAAAAAGGAGGAAGTGTGAAAAGTGAATGGGCCAAATTGAGGTGCATATGAAGTTGTATGCTTTCTTTCAATTCACTAATCGGGCTAATATGAATCAGGTGAATTGAGTTCTGCTTTTGGAAACTGGGTTAAGAAGGGGTGCACCGGTCCTGGAGGTACTGCAATACCAGGTCAATGCGTGGAGTGGACAGAGCAAGCTCTTTTTCCATCTCCCTGTTCTAAAAATCCATTTAATATATGGTCCCCAGATAGGGGACGTATCAGATATTAAACTGATAAGAACAGATACTACACTTGATCTTAGCCAAAAGGCCAAGAAGCGATAACCAGAATTGGTTTGGGCCTCGAGTGGCACCCTGGCCTATGCCGGACACATCTTAGGGAGAGAGAGCGAGAGGGAGACAAACCCACGCCTACACAAGACATTTTGTCACCCAAGCCAACCCTTGAAAAGGCTGCTTTGCAGAGCAAAAACAAGAAGAATGGTGCGTTTTGCAGCCGCCGCCCACTGCAATGAATCTGAATAACTCCTCCTTTTGGGCACAAGCAACTCCCCTCCCCCTTGCAGTCTTTCCAATTCATGATACAAAAAGGACAGACAGGACAGGACAGGTCGCCTGATTTCCCGTCACTGCCACCCTTTGCCATCCTTACCGGTAGAAAGCCCTTTCATCATCCCCAAACCCTAATCTTTTCCCTTTCCTTCCCAGCCCCAAACCCTGCCCTCTGTACCCATCTCACCACCCGCATCCCTTCTCCTATCATCCCCCTACCACCCGAGAAAAAAAAAAAAAAAAAAAGCTTGCCCCCTCCTTCCACTAGCCCACCTCCCACCCAAAGAGAAATTTCTGCTGCGCAGCTAGCTTTCTAGGCAGCAGCGCTATTGTGATGTCAGCGGGGGGCATTGTGACAAGCCGCCAGTGTTCCGTCTCTTCATGTTGTGCACTGTTCAAACGGAAAATACATCAACAGGCAGACTACAGAAAAGCTTACTAACAAAGGTTAGAGAGGGGCTTTCTCAGAGGGCTTTTTACAGTTTGTCTATTCCCAATTAGCCGTTTAAGTATACTTAATGAAAGTACTAATTCTTTCATAGGCCGCCCATTCTTAATATTTGACGTTCCTTATATTGCAGTATCAGGCTTTGCAGCAGGTTGCAAAACATTCATCACCCATGACCGTCCCCAATTGGGCTCAGAAGCTAAATGTCTATCATGACCTTTCTTTTAGAATGTCCAAGAGCAAGCAAACTCTTCCTCCAGGAGGGTGAGCCAACAGACCACTTAAGACATCATCATTGCTCAAAGAAAAGCCCAAAAAACAATGCATGATAGGAGTAAACAGGAAACTTTATTTGGAGTGTAGGCGGAGAGATCGCACCAGATGCCAATTGTAGATCTTCTCACACCTGTGGTCACTGCAGCAGAAGCTGAATCCACTTTGTCCAAAAGGGATCTATTCCATTCAATTGCAAATGATCTAGATAAGACGGAGAACAAGATACTGCACGGGACATAGCCGAGTTGGTCAGGTTGAGTGGTGATGAGTTTGCTATTTGGATGAATAAAGCAAGTAAAAAGTGTGAAAGATAAAAAAAAGGAGGAAGTGTGAAAAGTGAATGGGCCAAATTGAGGTGCATATGAAGTTGTATGCTTTCTTTCAATTCACTAATCGGGCTAATATGAATCAGGTGAATTGAGTTCTGCTTTTGGAAACTGGGTTAAGAAGGGGTGCACCGGTCCTGGAGGTACTGCAATACCAGGTCAATGCGTGGAGTGGACAGAGCAAGCTCTTTTTCCATCTCCCTGTTCTAAAAATCCATTTAATATATGGTCCCCAGATAGGGGACGTATCAGATATTAAACTGATAAGAACAGATACTACACTTGATCTTAGCCAAAAGGCCGAGAAGCGATAACCAGAATTGGTTTGGGCCTCGAGTGGCACCCTGGCCTATGCCGGACACATCTTAGGGAGAGAGAGTGAGGGGAGACAAACCCACGCCTACAGAAGACATTTTGTCACCCAAGCCAACCCTTGAAAAGGCTGCTTTGCAGAGCTAAAACAAGAAGAATGGTGCGTTTTGCAGCCGCCGCCCACTGCAATGAATCTGAATAACTCCTCCTTTTGGGCACAAGCAACTCCCCTCCCCCTTGCAGTCTTTCCAATTCATGATACAAAAAGGACAGACAGGACAGGACAGGTCGCCTGATTTCCCGTCACTGCCACCCTTTGCCATCCTTACCCGTAGAAAGCCCTTTCATCATCCCCAAACCCTAATCTTTTCCCTTTCCTTCCCAGCCCCAAACCCTGCCCTCTGTACCCATCTCACCACCCGCATCCCTTCTCCTATCATCCCCCTACCACCCGAGAAAAAAAAAAAAAAAAAAAGCTTGCCCCCTCCTTCCACTAGCCCACCTCCCACCCAAAGAGAAATTTCTGCTGCGCAGCTAGCTTTCTAGGCAGCAGCGCTATTGTGATGTCAGCGGGGGGCATTGTGACAAGCCGCCAGTGTTCCGTCTCTTCATGTTGTGCACTGTTCAAACGGAAAATACATCAACAGGCAGACTACAGAAAAGCTTACTAACAAAGGTTAGAGAGGGGCTTTCTCAGAGGGCTTTTTACAGTTTGTCTATTCCCAATTAGCCGTTTAAGTATACTTAATGAAAGTACTAATTCTTTCATAGGCCGCCCATTCTTAATATTTGACGTTCCTTATATTGCAGTATCAGGCTTTGCAGCAGGTTGCAAAACATTCATCACCCATGACCGTCCCCAATTGGGCTCAGAAGCTAAATGTCTATCATGACCTTTCTTTTAGAATGTCCAAGAGCAAGCAAACTCTTCCTCCAGGAGGGTGAGCCAACAGACCACTTAAGACATCATCATTGCTCAAAGAAAAGCCCAAAAAACAATGCATGATAGGAGTAAACAGGAAACTTTATTTGGAGTGTAGGCGGAGAGATCGCACCAGATGCCAATTGTAGATCTTCTCACACCTGTGGTCACTGCAGCAGAAGCTGAATCCACTTTCTCCAAAAGGGATCTATTCCATTCAATTGCAAATGATCTAGATAAGACGGAGAACAAGATACTGCACGGGACAAAGCCGAGTTGGTCAGGTTGAGTGGTGATGAGTTTGCTATTTGGATGAATAAAGCAAGTAAAAAGTGTGAAAGATAAAAAAAAGGAGGAAGTGTGAAAAGTGAATGGGCCAAATTGAGGTGCATATGAAGTTGTATGCTTTCTTTCAATTCACTAATCGGGCTAATATGAATCAGGTGAATTGAGTTCTGCTTTTGGAAACTGGGTTAAGAAGGGGTGCACCGGTCCTGGAGGTACTGCAATACCAGGTCAATGCGTGGAGTGGACAGAGCAAGCTCTTTTTCCATCTCCCTGTTCTAAAAATCCATTTAATATATGGTCCCCAGATAGGGGACGTATCAGATATTAAACTGATAAGAACAGATACTACACTTGATCTTAGCCAAAAGGCCGAGAAGCGATAACCAGAATTGGTTTGGGCCTCGAGTGGCACCCTGGCCTATGCCGGACACATCTTAGGGAGAGAGAGCGAGAGGGAGACAAACCCACGCCTACACAAGACATTTTGTCACCCAAGCCAACCCTTGAAAAGGCTGCTTTGCAGAGCAAAAACAAGAAGAATGGTGCGTTTTGCAGCCGCCGCCCACTGCAATGAATCTGAATAACTCCTCCTTTTGGGCGCAAGCAACTCCCCTCCCCCTTGCAGTCTTTTCAATTCATGATACAAAAAGACGGACAGGACAGGTTGCCTGACTTTCCGTCACTGCCACCCTTTGCCATCCTTACCCGTAGAAAGCCCTTTCATCATCCCCAAACCCTAATCTTTTCCCTTCCCTTCCCAGCCCCAAACCCTGCCCTCTGTACCCATCTCACCACCCGCATCCCTTCTCCTATCATCCCCCTACCACCCGAGAAAAAAAAAAAAAAAAAAGCTTGCCCCCTCCTTCCACTAGCCCACCTCCCACCCAAAGAGAAACTTCTGCTGCGCAGCTAGCTTTCTAGGCAGCAGCGCTATTGTGATGTCAGCGGGGGGCATTGTGACAAGCCGCCAGTGTTCCGTCTCTTCATGTTGTGCACTGTTCAAACGGAAAATACATCAACAGGCAGACTACAGAAAAGCTTACTAACAAAGGTTAGAGGGGGGCTTTCTCAGAGGGCTTTTTACAGTTTGTCTATTCCCAATTAGCCGTTTAAGTGTACTTAATGAAAGTAGTAATTCTTTCATAGGCCGCCCATTCTTAGTATTTGACGTTCCTTATATTGCGGTATCAGGCTGCGCAGCAGGTTGCAAAACATTCATCACCCATGACTGTCCCCAATTGGGTTCAGAAGCTAAATGTCTATCATGACCTCTCTTTTAGAATGTCCAAGAGCAAGCAAACTCTTCCTCCAGGTGAGGGAGCCAACAGCCCACTCAAGACATCATCATTGCTCAAAGAAAACCCCAAAAACCAATGCATGATAGGAATAAACAGGTAACTTTCTTAGGAGTGGAAGCGGAGAGATCGCACCAGATGCCAATTCTAGATCTTATCACACCTGTGGTCACTGCAGCAGCAGGTGAATCCACTTTGTCCAAAAGGGATCTATTCCATTCAATTGCAAATGATCTAGATAAGACAGAGAACAAGATACTGCAGCACGGGACATAGTCGAGTTGGTCAGGTTGAGTGGTGATGAGTTTGCTATTTGGATGAATAAAGAAAGTAAAAAGTGTGAAAGATAAAAAACAAAAGGAGGAAGTATTGAGGTGCATATGAAGACGTATGCTTTCTTCCAATTCATTAAATCGGGCTAATATGAATCAGGTGAATTGAGTTCTGCTTTTGGAAACTGGGTTAAGAAGGGGTGCACCGGTCCTGGAGGTACTGCAATACCAGGTCAATGCGTGGAGTGGACAGAGCAAGCTCTTTTTCCATCTCCCTGTTCTAAAAATCCATTTAATATATGGTCCCCAGATAGGGGACGTATCAGATATTAAGCTGATAAGAACAGATACTACACTTGATCTTAGCCAAAAGGCCGAGAAGCGATAACCAGAATTGGTTTGGGCCTCGAGTGGCACCCTGGCCTATGCCGGACACATCTTAGGGAGAGAGAGCGAGAGGGAGACAAACCCACGACTACACAAGACATTTTGTCACCCAAGCCAACCCTTGAAAAGGCTGCTTTGCAGAACAAAAACAAGAAGAATGGTGCGTTTTGCAGCCGCCGCCCACTGCAATGAATCTGAATAACTCCTCCTTTTGAGCGCAAGCAACTCCCCTCCCCCTTGCAGTCTTTTCAATTCATGATACAAAAAGGACAGACAGGACAGGACAGGTCGCCTGATTTCCCGTCACTGCCACCCTTTGCCATCCTTACCGGTAGAAAGCCCTTTCATCATCCCCAAACCCTAATCTTTTCCCTTTCCTTCCCAGCCCCAAACCCTGCCCTCTGTACCCATCTCACCACCCGCATCCCTTCTCCTATCATCCCCCTACCACCCGAGAAAAAAAAAAAAAAAAAAAGCTTGCCCCCTCCTTCCACTAGCCCACCTCCCACCCAAAGAGAAATTTCTGCTGCGCAGCTAGCTTTCTAGGCAGCAGCGCTATTGTGATGTCAGCGGGGGGCATTGTGACAAGCCGCCAGTGTTCCGTCTCTTCATGTTGTGCACTGTTCAAACGGAAAATACATCAACAGGCAGACTACAGAAAAGCTTACTAACAAAGGTTAGAGAGGGGCTTTCTCAGAGGGCTTTTTACAGTTTGTCTATTCCCAATTAGCCGTTTAAGTATACTTAATGAAAGTACTAATTCTTTCATAGGCCGCCCATTCTTAATATTTGACGTTCCTTATATTGCAGTATCAGGCTTTGCAGCAGGTTGCAAAACATTCATCACCCATGACCGTCCCCAATTGGGCTCAGAAGCTAAATGTCTATCATGACCTTTCTTTTAGAATGTCCAAGAGCAAGCAAACTCTTCCTCCAGGAGGGTGAGCCAACAGACCACTTAAGACATCATCATTGCTCAAAGAAAAGCCCAAAAAACAATGCATGATAGGAGTAAACAGGAAACTTTATTTGGAGTGTAGGCGGAGAGATCGCACCAGATGCCAATTGTAGATCTTCTCACACCTGTGGTCACTGCAGCAGAAGCTGAATCCACTTTGTCCAAAAGGGATCTATTCCATTCAATTGCAAATGATCTAGATAAGACGGAGAACAAGATACTGCACGGGACATAGCCGAGTTGGTCAGGTTGAGTGGTGATGAGTTTGCTATTTGGATGAATAAAGCAAGTAAAAAGTGTGAAAGATAAAAAAAAGGAGGAAGTGTAAAAAGTGAATGGGCCAAATTGAGGTGCATATGAAGTTGTATGCTCTCTTTCAATTCACTAATCGGGCTAATATGAATCAGGTGAATTGAGTTCTGCTTTTGGAAACTGGGTTAAGAAGGGGTGCACTGGTCCTGGAGGTACTGCAATACCAGGTCAATGCGTGGAGTGGACAGAGCAAGCTCTTTTTCCATCTCCCTGTTCTAAAAATCCATTTAATATATGGTCCCCAGATAGGGGACGTATCAGATATTAAACTGATAAGAACAGATACTACACTTGATCTTAGCCAAAAGGCCGAGAAGCGATAACCAGAATTGGTTTGGGCCTCGAGTGGCACCCTGGCCTATGCCGGACACATCTTAGGGAGAGAGAGTGAGGGGAGACAAACCCACGCCTACAGAAGACATTTTGTCACCCAAGCCAACCCTTGAAAAGGCTGCTTTGCAGAGCTAAAACAAGAAGAATGGTGCGTTTTGCAGCCGCCGCCCACTGCAATGAATCTGAATAACTCCTCCTTTTGGGCACAAGCAACTCCCCTCCCCCTTGCAGTCTTTCCAATTCATGATACAAAAAGGACAGACAGGACAGGACAGGTCGCCTGATTTCCCGTCACTGCCACCCTTTGCCATCCTTACCCGTAGAAAGCCCTTTCATCATCCCCAAACCCTAATCTTTTCCCTTTCCTTCCCAGCCCCAAACCCTGCCCTCTGTACCCATCTCACCACCCGCATCCCTTCTCCTATCATCCCCCTACCACCCGAGAAAAAAAAGAAAAAAAAAAGCTTGCCCCCTCCTTCCACTAGCCCACCTCCCACCCAAAGAGAAATTTCTGCTGCGCAGCTAGCTTTCTAGGCAGCAGCGCTATTGTGATGTCAGCGGGGGGCATTGTGACAAGCCGCCAGTGTTCCGTCTCTTCATGTTGTGCACTGTTCAAACGGAAAATACATCAACAGGCAGACTACAGAAAAGCTTACTAACAAAGGTTAGAGAGGGGCTTTCTCAGAGGGCTTTTTACAGTTTGTCTATTCCCAATTAGCCGTTTAAGTATACTTAATGAAAGTACTAATTCTTTCATAGGCCGCCCATTCTTAATATTTGACGTTCCTTATATTGCAGTATCAGGCTTTGCAGCAGGTTGCAAAACATTCATCACCCATGACCGTCCCCAATTGGGCTCAGAAGCTAAATGTCTATCATGACCTTTCTTTTAGAATGTCCAAGAGCAAGCAAACTCTTCCTCCAGGAGGGTGAGCCAACAGACCACTTAAGACATCATCATTGCTCAAAGAAAAGCCCAAAAAACAATGCATGATAGGAGTAAACAGGAAACTTTATTTGGAGTGTAGGCGGAGAGATCGCACCAGATGCCAATTGTAGATCTTCTCACACCTGTGGTCACTGCAGCAGAAGCTGAATCCACTTTGTCCAAAAGGGATCTATTCCATTCAATTGCAAATGATCTAGATAAGACGGAGAACAAGATACTGCACGGGACATAGCCGAGTTGGTCAGGTTGAGTGGTGATGAGTTTGCTATTTGGATGAATAAAGCAAGTAAAAAGTGTGAAAGATAAAAAAAAGGAGGAAGTGTGAAAAGTGAATGGGCCAAATTGAGGTGCATATGAAGTTGTATGCTTTCTTTCAATTCACTAATCGGGCTAATATGAATCAGGTGAATTGAGTTCTGCTTTTGGAAACTGGGTTAAGAAGGGGTGCACCGGTCCTGGAGGTACTGCAATACCAGGTCAATGCGTGGAGTGGACAGAGCAAGCTCTTTTTCCATCTCCCTGTTCTAAAAATCCATTTAATATATGGTCCCCAGATAGGGGACGTATCAGATATTAAACTGATAAGAACAGTTTTTTTTTTTTTTTTTTGAAGGATGAGTTTGAAAATAATAAAGTGACCGCCTCTCGTTGCCCAGGTAACTGTCCGTCACAAGAGGGCTATGACATCCTACGATGCACACTCCCCCAAGGCCAGCAGTTGTGCAATACCCTGGCACCTTTCAGCACCAACCAAGGTAGTACCCTCCCAAACTACACTTGATCTTAGCCAAAAGGCCGAGAAGCGATAACCAGAATTGGTTTGGGCCTCGAGTGGCACCCTGGCCTATGCCGGACACATCTTAGGGAGAGAGAGTGAGGGGAGACAAACCCACGCCTACAGAAGACATTTTGTCACCCAAGCCAACCCTTGAAAAGGCTGCTTTGCAGAGCTAAAACAAGAAGAATGGTGCGTTTTGCAGCCGCCGCCCACTGCAATGAATCTGAATAACTCCTCCTTTTGGGCACAAGCAACTCCCCTCCCCCTTGCAGTCTTTCCAATTCATGATACAAAAAGGACAGACAGGACAGGACAGGTCGCCTGATTTCCCGTCACTGCCACCCTTTGCCATCCTTACCCGTAGAAAGCCCTTTCATCATCCCCAAACCCTAATCTTTTCCCTTTCCTTCCCAGCCCCAAACCCTGCCCTCTGTACCCATCTCACCACCCGCATCCCTTCTCCTATCATCCCCCTACCACCCGAGAAAAAAAAAAAAAAAAAAAGCTTGCCCCCTCCTTCCACTAGCCCACCTCCCACCCAAAGAGAAATTTCTGCTGCGCAGCTAGCTTTCTAGGCAGCAGCGCTATTGTGATGTCAGCGGGGGGCATTGTGACAAGCCGCCAGTGTTCCGTCTCTTCATGTTGTGCACTGTTCAAACGGAAAATACATCAACAGGCAGACTACAGAAAAGCTTACTAACAAAGGTTAGAGAGGGGCTTTCTCAGAGGGCTTTTTACAGTTTGTCTATTCCCAATTAGCCGTTTAAGTATACTTAATGAAAGTACTAATTCTTTCATAGGCCGCCCATTCTTAATATTTGACGTTCCTTATATTGCAGTATCAGGCTTTGCAGCAGGTTGCAAAACATTCATCACCCATGACCGTCCCCAATTGGGCTCAGAAGCTAAATGTCTATCATGACCTTTCTTTTAGAATGTCCAAGAGCAAGCAAACTCTTCCTCCAGGAGGGTGAGCCAACAGACCACTTAAGACATCATCATTGCTCAAAGAAAAGCCCAAAAAACAATGCATGATAGGAGTAAACAGGAAACTTTATTTGGAGTGTAGGCGGAGAGATCGCACCAGATGCCAATTGTAGATCTTCTCACACCTGTGGTCACTGCAGCAGAAGCTGAATCCACTTTGTCCAAAAGGGATCTATTCCATTCAATTGCAAATGATCTAGATAAGACGGAGAACAAGATACTGCACGGGACATAGCCGAGTTGGTCAGGTTGAGTGGTGATGAGTTTGCTATTTGGATGAATAAAGCAAGTAAAAAGTGTGAAAGATAAAAAAAAGGAGGAAGTGTGAAAAGTGAATGGGCCAAATTGAGGTGCATATGAAGTTGTATGCTTTCTTTCAATTCACTAATCGGGCTAATATGAATCAGGTGAATTGAGTTCTGCTTTTGGAAACTGGGTTAAGAAGGGGTGCACCGGTCCTGGAGGTACTGCAATACCAGGTCAATGCGTGGAGTGGACAGAGCAAGCTCTTTTTCCATCTCCCTGTTCTAAAAATCCATTTAATATATGGTCCCCAGATAGGGGACGTATCAGATATTAAACTGATAAGAACAGATACTACACTTGATCTTAGCCAAAAGGCCGAGAAGCGATAACCAGAATTGGTTTGGGCCTCGAGTGGCACCCTGGCCTATGCCGGACACATCTTAGGGAGAGAGAGTGAGGGGAGACAAACCCACGCCTACAGAAGACATTTTGTCACCCAAGCCAACCCTTGAAAAGGCTGCTTTGCAGAGCTAAAACAAGAAGAATGGTGCGTTTTGCAGCCGCCGCCCACTGCAATGAATCTGAATAACTCCTCCTTTTGGGCACAAGCAACTCCCCTCCCCCTTGCAGTCTTTCCAATTCATGATACAAAAAGGACAGACAGGACAGGACAGGTCGCCTGATTTCCCGTCACTGCCACCCTTTGCCATCCTTACCCGTAGAAAGCCCTTTCATCATCCCCAAACCCTAATCTTTTCCCTTTCCTTCCCAGCCCCAAACCCTGCCCTCTGTACCCATCTCACCACCCGCATCCCTTCTCCTATCATCCCCCTACCACCCGAGAAAAAAAAAAAAAAAAAAAGCTTGCCCCCTCCTTCCACTAGCCCACCTCCCACCCAAAGAGAAATTTCTGCTGCGCAGCTAGCTTTCTAGGCAGCAGCGCTATTGTGATGTCAGCGGGGGGCATTGTGACAAGCCGCCAGTGTTCCGTCTCTTCATGTTGTGCACTGTTCAAACGGAAAATACATCAACAGGCAGACTACAGAAAAGCTTACTAACAAAGGTTAGAGAGGGGCTTTCTCAGAGGGCTTTTTACAGTTTGTCTATTCCCAATTAGCCGTTTAAGTATACTTAATGAAAGTACTAATTCTTTCATAGGCCGCCCATTCTTAATATTTGACGTTCCTTATATTGCAGTATCAGGCTTTGCAGCAGGTTGCAAAACATTCATCACCCATGACCGTCCCCAATTGGGCTCAGAAGCTAAATGTCTATCATGACCTTTCTTTTAGAATGTCCAAGAGCAAGCAAACTCTTCCTCCAGGAGGGTGAGCCAACAGACCACTTAAGACATCATCATTGCTCAAAGAAAAGCCCAAAAAACAATGCATGATAGGAGTAAACAGGAAACTTTATTTGGAGTGTAGGCGGAGAGATCGCACCAGATGCCAATTGTAGATCTTCTCACACCTGTGGTCACTGCAGCAGAAGCTGAATCCACTTTGTCCAAAAGGGATCTATTCCATTCAATTGCAAATGATCTAGATAAGACGGAGAACAAGATACTGCACGGGACATAGCCGAGTTGGTCAGGTTGAGTGGTGATGAGTTTGCTATTTGGATGAATAAAGCAAGTAAAAAGTGTGAAAGATAAAAAAAAGGAGGAAGTGTGAAAAGTGAATGGGCCAAATTGAGGTGCATATGAAGTTGTATGCTTTCTTTCAATTCACTAATCGGGCTAATATGAATCAGGTGAATTGAGTTCTGCTTTTGGAAACTGGGTTAAGAAGGGGTGCACCGGTCCTGGAGGTACTGCAATACCAGGTCAATGCGTGGAGTGGACAGAGCAAGCTCTTTTTCCATCTCCCTGTTCTAAAAATCCATTTAATATATGGTCCCCAGATAGGGGACGTATCAGATATTAAACTGATAAGAACAGATACTACACTTGATCTTAGCCAAAAGGCCGAGAAGCGATAACCAGAATTGGTTTGGGCCTCGAGTGGCACCCTGGCCTATGCCGGACACATCTTAGGGAGAGAGAGCGAGAGGGAGACAAACCCACGCCTACACAAGACATTTTGTCACCCAAGCCAACCCTTGAAAAGGCTGCTTTGCAGAGCAAAAACAAGAAGAATGGTGCGTTTTGCAGCCGCCGCCCACTGCAATGAATCTGAATAACTCCTCCTTTTGGGCGCAAGCAACTCCCCTCCCCCTTGCAGTCTTTTCAATTCATGATACAAAAAGACGGACAGGACAGGTTGCCTGACTTTCCGTCACTGCCACCCTTTGCCATCCTTACCCGTAGAAAGCCCTTTCATCATCCCCAAACCCTAATCTTTTCCCTTCCCTTCCCAGCCCCAAACCCTGCCCTCTGTACCCATCTCACCACCCGCATCCCTTCTCCTATCATCCCCCTACCACCCGAGAAAAAAAAAAAAAAAAAAGCTTGCCCCCTCCTTCCACTAGCCCACCTCCCACCCAAAGAGAAACTTCTGCTGCGCAGCTAGCTTTCTAGGCAGCAGCGCTATTGTGATGTCAGCGGGGGGCATTGTGACAAGCCGCCAGTGTTCCGTCTCTTCATGTTGTGCACTGTTCAAACGGAAAATACATCAACAGGCAGACTACAGAAAAGCTTACTAACAAAGGTTAGAGGGGGGCTTTCTCAGAGGGCTTTTTACAGTTTGTCTATTCCCAATTAGCCGTTTAAGTGTACTTAATGAAAGTAGTAATTCTTTCATAGGCCGCCCATTCTTAGTATTTGACGTTCCTTATATTGCGGTATCAGGCTGCGCAGCAGGTTGCAAAACATTCATCACCCATGACTGTCCCCAATTGGGTTCAGAAGCTAAATGTCTATCATGACCTCTCTTTTAGAATGTCCAAGAGCAAGCAAACTCTTCCTCCAGGTGAGGGAGCCAACAGCCCACTCAAGACATCATCATTGCTCAAAGAAAACCCCAAAAACCAATGCATGATAGGAATAAACAGGTAACTTTCTTAGGAGTGGAAGCGGAGAGATCGCACCAGATGCCAATTCTAGATCTTATCACACCTGTGGTCACTGCAGCAGCAGGTGAATCCACTTTGTCCAAAAGGGATCTATTCCATTCAATTGCAAATGATCTAGATAAGACAGAGAACAAGATACTGCAGCACGGGACATAGTCGAGTTGGTCAGGTTGAGTGGTGATGAGTTTGCTATTTGGATGAATAAAGAAAGTAAAAAGTGTGAAAGATAAAAAACAAAAGGAGGAAGTATTGAGGTGCATATGAAGACGTATGCTTTCTTCCAATTCATTAAATCGGGCTAATATGAATCAGGTGAATTGAGTTCTGCTTTTGGAAACTGGGTTAAGAAGGGGTGCACCGGTCCTGGAGGTACTGCAATACCAGGTCAATGCGTGGAGTGGACAGAGCAAGCTCTTTTTCCATCTCCCTGTTCTAAAAATCCATTTAATATATGGTCCCCAGATAGGGGACGTATCAGATATTAAGCTGATAAGAACAGATACTACACTTGATCTTAGCCAAAAGGCCGAGAAGCGATAACCAGAATTGGTTTGGGCCTCGAGTGGCACCCTGGCCTATGCCGGACACATCTTAGGGAGAGAGAGCGAGAGGGAGACAAACCCACGACTACACAAGACATTTTGTCACCCAAGCCAACCCTTGAAAAGGCTGCTTTGCAGAACAAAAACAAGAAGAATGGTGCGTTTTGCAGCCGCCGCCCACTGCAATGAATCTGAATAACTCCTCCTTTTGAGCGCAAGCAACTCCCCTCCCCCTTGCAGTCTTTTCAATTCATGATACAAAAAGGACAGACAGGACAGGACAGGTCGCCTGATTTCCCGTCACTGCCACCCTTTGCCATCCTTACCGGTAGAAAGCCCTTTCATCATCCCCAAACCCTAATCTTTTCCCTTTCCTTCCCAGCCCCAAACCCTGCCCTCTGTACCCATCTCACCACCCGCATCCCTTCTCCTATCATCCCCCTACCACCCGAGAAAAAAAAAAAAAAAAAAAGCTTGCCCCCTCCTTCCACTAGCCCACCTCCCACCCAAAGAGAAATTTCTGCTGCGCAGCTAGCTTTCTAGGCAGCAGCGCTATTGTGATGTCAGCGGGGGGCATTGTGACAAGCCGCCAGTGTTCCGTCTCTTCATGTTGTGCACTGTTCAAACGGAAAATACATCAACAGGCAGACTACAGAAAAGCTTACTAACAAAGGTTAGAGAGGGGCTTTCTCAGAGGGCTTTTTACAGTTTGTCTATTCCCAATTAGCCGTTTAAGTATACTTAATGAAAGTACTAATTCTTTCATAGGCCGCCCATTCTTAATATTTGACGTTCCTTATATTGCAGTATCAGGCTTTGCAGCAGGTTGCAAAACATTCATCACCCATGACCGTCCCCAATTGGGCTCAGAAGCTAAATGTCTATCATGACCTTTCTTTTAGAATGTCCAAGAGCAAGCAAACTCTTCCTCCAGGAGGGTGAGCCAACAGACCACTTAAGACATCATCATTGCTCAAAGAAAAGCCCAAAAAACAATGCATGATAGGAGTAAACAGGAAACTTTATTTGGAGTGTAGGCGGAGAGATCGCACCAGATGCCAATTGTAGATCTTCTCACACCTGTGGTCACTGCAGCAGAAGCTGAATCCACTTTGTCCAAAAGGGATCTATTCCATTCAATTGCAAATGATCTAGATAAGACGGAGAACAAGATACTGCACGGGACATAGCCGAGTTGGTCAGGTTGAGTGGTGATGAGTTTGCTATTTGGATGAATAAAGCAAGTAAAAAGTGTGAAAGATAAAAAAAAGGAGGAAGTGTAAAAAGTGAATGGGCCAAATTGAGGTGCATATGAAGTTGTATGCTCTCTTTCAATTCACTAATCGGGCTAATATGAATCAGGTGAATTGAGTTCTGCTTTTGGAAACTGGGTTAAGAAGGGGTGCACCGGTCCTGGAGGTACTGCAATACCAGGTCAATGCGTGGAGTGGACAGAGCAAGCTCTTTTTCCATCTCCCTGTTCTAAAAATCCATTTAATATATGGTCCCCAGATAGGGGACGTATCAGATATTAAACTGATAAGAACAGATACTACACTTGATCTTAGCCAAAAGGCCGAGAAGCGATAACCAGAATTGGTTTGGGCCTCGAGTGGCACCCTGGCCTATGCCGGACACATCTTAGGGAGAGAGAGTGAGGGGAGACAAACCCACGCCTACAGAAGACATTTTGTCACCCAAGCCAACCCTTGAAAAGGCTGCTTTGCAGAGCTAAAACAAGAAGAATGGTGCGTTTTGCAGCCGCCGCCCACTGCAATGAATCTGAATAACTCCTCCTTTTGGGCACAAGCAACTCCCCTCCCCCTTGCAGTCTTTCCAATTCATGATACAAAAAGGACAGACAGGACAGGACAGGTCGCCTGATTTCCCGTCACTGCCACCCTTTGCCATCCTTACCCGTAGAAAGCCCTTTCATCATCCCCAAACCCTAATCTTTTCCCTTTCCTTCCCAGCCCCAAACCCTGCCCTCTGTACCCATCTCACCACCCGCATCCCTTCTCCTATCATCCCCCTACCACCCGAGAAAAAAAAGAAAAAAAAAAGCTTGCCCCCTCCTTCCACTAGCCCACCTCCCACCCAAAGAGAAATTTCTGCTGCGCAGCTAGCTTTCTAGGCAGCAGCGCTATTGTGATGTCAGCGGGGGGCATTGTGACAAGCCGCCAGTGTTCCGTCTCTTCATGTTGTGCACTGTTCAAACGGAAAATACATCAACAGGCAGACTACAGAAAAGCTTACTAACAAAGGTTAGAGAGGGGCTTTCTCAGAGGGCTTTTTACAGTTTGTCTATTCCCAATTAGCCGTTTAAGTATACTTAATGAAAGTACTAATTCTTTCATAGGCCGCCCATTCTTAATATTTGACGTTCCTTATATTGCAGTATCAGGCTTTGCAGCAGGTTGCAAAACATTCATCACCCATGACCGTCCCCAATTGGGCTCAGAAGCTAAATGTCTATCATGACCTTTCTTTTAGAATGTCCAAGAGCAAGCAAACTCTTCCTCCAGGAGGGTGAGCCAACAGACCACTTAAGACATCATCATTGCTCAAAGAAAAGCCCAAAAAACAATGCATGATAGGAGTAAACAGGAAACTTTATTTGGAGTGTAGGCGGAGAGATCGCACCAGATGCCAATTGTAGATCTTCTCACACCTGTGGTCACTGCAGCAGAAGCTGAATCCACTTTGTCCAAAAGGGATCTATTCCATTCAATTGCAAATGATCTAGATAAGACGGAGAACAAGATACTGCACGGGACATAGCCGAGTTGGTCAGGTTGAGTGGTGATGAGTTTGCTATTTGGATGAATAAAGCAAGTAAAAAGTGTGAAAGATAAAAAAAAGGAGGAAGTGTGAAAAGTGAATGGGCCAAATTGAGGTGCATATGAAGTTGTATGCTTTCTTTCAATTCACTAATCGGGCTAATATGAATCAGGTGAATTGAGTTCTGCTTTTGGAAACTGGGTTAAGAAGGGGTGCACCGGTCCTGGAGGTACTGCAATACCAGGTCAATGCGTGGAGTGGACAGAGCAAGCTCTTTTTCCATCTCCCTGTTCTAAAAATCCATTTAATATATGGTCCCCAGATAGGGGACGTATCAGATATTAAACTGATAAGAACAGTTTTTTTTTTTTTTTTTTGAAGGATGAGTTTGAAAATAATAAAGTGACCGCCTCTCGTTGCCCAGGTAACTGTCCGTCACAAGAGGGCTATGACATCCTACGATGCACACTCCCCCAAGGCCAGCAGTTGTGCAATACCCTGGCACCTTTCAGCACCAACCAAGGTAGTACCCTCCCAAACTACACTTGATCTTAGCCAAAAGGCCGAGAAGCAATAACCAGAATTGGTTTGGGCCTCGAGTGGCACCCTGGCCTATGCCGGACACATCTTAGGGAGAGAGAGTGAGGGGAGACAAACCCACGCCTACAGAAGACATTTTGTCACCCAAGCCAACCCTTGAAAAGGCTGCTTTGCAGAGCTAAAACAAGAAGAATGGTGCGTTTTGCAGCCGCCGCCCACTGCAATGAATCTGAATAACTCCTCCTTTTGGGCACAAGCAACTCCCCTCCCCCTTGCAGTCTTTCCAATTCATGATACAAAAAGGACAGACAGGACAGGACAGGTCGCCTGATTTCCCGTCACTGCCACCCTTTGCCATCCTTACCCGTAGAAAGCCCTTTCATCATCCCCAAACCCTAATCTTTTCCCTTTCCTTCCCAGCCCCAAACCCTGCCCTCTGTACCCATCTCACCACCCGCATCCCTTCTCCTATCATCCCCCTACCACCCGAGAAAAAAAAAAAAAAAAAAAGCTTGCCCCCTCCTTCCACTAGCCCACCTCCCACCCAAAGAGAAATTTCTGCTGCGCAGCTAGCTTTCTAGGCAGCAGCGCTATTGTGATGTCAGCGGGGGGCATTGTGACAAGCCGCCAGTGTTCCGTCTCTTCATGTTGTGCACTGTTCAAACGGAAAATACATCAACAGGCAGACTACAGAAAAGCTTACTAACAAAGGTTAGAGAGGGGCTTTCTCAGAGGGCTTTTTACAGTTTGTCTATTCCCAATTAGCCGTTTAAGTATACTTAATGAAAGTACTAATTCTTTCATAGGCCGCCCATTCTTAATATTTGACGTTCCTTATATTGCAGTATCAGGCTTTGCAGCAGGTTGCAAAACATTCATCACCCATGACCGTCCCCAATTGGGCTCAGAAGCTAAATGTCTATCATGACCTTTCTTTTAGAATGTCCAAGAGCAAGCAAACTCTTCCTCCAGGAGGGTGAGCCAACAGACCACTTAAGACATCATCATTGCTCAAAGAAAAGCCCAAAAAACAATGCATGATAGGAGTAAACAGGAAACTTTATTTGGAGTGTAGGCGGAGAGATCGCACCAGATGCCAATTGTAGATCTTCTCACACCTGTGGTCACTGCAGCAGAAGCTGAATCCACTTTGTCCAAAAGGGATCTATTCCATTCAATTGCAAATGATCTAGATAAGACGGAGAACAAGATACTGCACGGGACTTAAGGTACCTTCACACATAACGACTTACCTGCGATCCCAAAAACGATGCGACCTGATAGGGATCGCAGGTAAGTCGCTGGGAGGTCGCAGGTGAGATGTCACACAGTGAGATCTTACCAGCGATGCAGAACAATACAGATCGCAGTAGCGACCTGTATAACGATCTCAGCCGTCACCATGACCCTGTCACACAGTGTCAAACACAGCGATGTGTCCTGCCCAGCAGGACATCGCCTTTGAAGAAAATGACCTGGACCATTCTGCAACGACTAGAGATCTCACAGCAGGGGCCTGATCGCTGGTAAGTGTCACATATAACGAGATCGCTAACGGGATCGCAACTGCGTCACCAAAACGGTGACTCAGCTGCGATCTCGCTAGCGATCTCGTTATGTGTGACAGTACCTATAGCCGAGTTGGTCAGGTTGAGTGGTGATGAGTTTGCTATTTGGATGAATAAAGCAAGTAAAAAGTGTGAAAGATAAAAAAAAGGAGGAAGTGTGAAAAGTGAATGGGCCAAATTGAGGTGCATATGAAGTTGTATGCTTTCTTTCAATTCACTAATCGGGCTAATATGAATCAGGTGAATTGAGTTCTGGTTTTGGAAACTGGGTTAAGAAGGGGTGCACCGGTCCTGGAGGTACTGCAATACCAGGTCAATGTGTGGAGTGGACAGAGCAAGCTCTTTTTCCATCTCCCTGTTCTAAAAATCCATTTAATATATGGTCCCCAGATAGGGGACGTATCAGATATTAAACTGATAAGAACAGATTTTGATTTAATGAAGCTTTCCAAAGCACCACAAAAAATGCATGACCGAAGTCACACCAAAAACAGTGCAAAGGCTAGGATTCGTGTGGACCCCACCGTGAGGAGAGGGTCCCCAAAAATCAACCCCGTCCCTCCGAGCCAGAAGGCCACAGCAAGGGTCAGGGATCTTCGGTGCTCCCCCAAGCCGAAGCCTGGTTGAGCCTTGTCGTTGCTCCCAGCGTCCACCCAGGCATCTTACCCAAGTGGAGTAGAGAGCTACTAGTTGTTGGTTTCGCAGCCGAAACTGCCCGGACCGTCAACCGGTGTTGGTTTCTCAGCCCAAGGCTAACCGGACCTCCAACCGGGTGTTGGTTTCTCAGCCGAAGCTGACCCAGACCTCCAACCGGGTGTTGGTTTCTCAGCCGAAGCTGACCCGGACCTCCAACCGGGTGTTAGTTTCTCAGCCCAAAGCTGACCAGACCTCCGACCGGGATTATAAAAATTTCCCTTCCTAGTCAGAAGGCCGGGATAAGGTAATATAATCAAAAAGTATGAAAAGGCAAGGTACGGTGTGCTACAGAGCCCAAGGCTTGCCGGGGTCCCAAGCCAGCAAGCTCAGATTCACTCCAGGGTCGTCAGTCCTGGGGCACGTTGTACCTTAGCCCCCCACCCTTACTCAGTCTAATAGCCTCGATCCTGGTAGGGCCATGTTTTCCTCTAGATGAATATACTATCCACCCAGAGTACTAGCAAGCGCAACCTTCCAGTGTGCATTGTATCATTGTACTAAGGTGGCCTGGAGCTTAAACCACCTCTTCGAACAACACTACACTTGATCTTAGCCAAAAGGCTGAGAAGCGATAACCAGAATTGGTTTGGGCCTCGAGTGGCACCCTGGCCTATGCCGGACACATCTTAGGGAGAGAGAGTGAGGGGAGACAAACCCACGCCTACAGAAGACATTTTGTCACCCAAGCCAACCCTTGAAAAGGCTGCTTTGCAGAGCTAAAACAAGAAGAATGGTGCGTTTTGCAGCCGCCGCCCACTGCAATGAATCTGAATAACTCCTCCTTTTGGGCACAAGCAACTCCCCTCCCCCTTGCAGTCTTTCCAATTCATGATACAAAAAGGACAGACAGGACAGGACAGGTCGCCTGATTTCCCGTCACTGCCACCCTTTGCCATCCTTACCCGTAGAAAGCCCTTTCATCATCCCCAAACCCTAATCTTTTCCCTTTCCTTCCCAGCCCCAAACCCTGCCCTCTGTACCCATCTCAGCACCCGCATCCCTTCTCCTATCATCCCCCTACCACCCGAGAAAAAAAAAAAAAAAAAAAGCTTGCCCCCTCCTTCCACTAGCCCACCTCCCACCCAAAGAGAAATTTCTGCTGCGCAGCTAGCTTTCTAGGCAGCAGCGCTATTGTGATGTCAGCGGGGGGCATTGTGACAAGCCGCCAGTGTTCCGTCTCTTCATGTTGTGCACTGTTCAAACGGAAAATACATCAACAGGCAGACTACAGAAAAGCTTACTAACAAAGGTTAGAGAGGGGCTTTCTCAGAGGGCTTTTTACAGTTTGTCTATTCCCAATTAGCCGTTTAAGTATACTTAATGAAAGTACTAATTCTTTCATAGGCCGCCCATTCTTAATATTTGACGTTCCTTATATTGCAGTATCAGGCTTTGCAGCAGGTTGCAAAACATTCATCACCCATGACCGTCCCCAATTGGGCTCAGAAGCTAAATGTCTATCATGACCTTTCTTTTAGAATGTCCAAGAGCAAGCAAACTCTTCCTCCAGGAGGGTGAGCCAACAGACCACTTAAGACATCATCATTGCTCAAAGAAAAGCCCAAAAAACAATGCATGATAGGAGTAAACAGGAAACTTTATTTGGAGTGTAGGCGGAGAGATCGCACCAGATGCCAATTGTAGATCTTCTCACACCTGTGGTCACTGCAGCAGAAGCTGAATCCACTTTGTCCAAAAGGGATCTATTCCATTCAATTGCAAATGATCTAGATAAGACGGAGAACAAGATACTGCACGGGACTTAAGGTACCTTCACACATAACGACTTACCTGCGATCCCAAAAACGATGCGACCTGATAGGGATCGCAGGTAAGTCGCTGGGAGGTCGCAGGTGAGATGTCACACAGTGAGATCTTACCAGCGATGCAGAACAATACAGATCGCAGTAGCGACCTGTATAACGATCTCAGCCGTCACCATGACCCTGTCACACAGTGTCAAACACAGCGATGTGTCCTGCCCAGCAGGACATCGCCTTTGAAGAAAATGACCTGGACCATTCTGCAACGACTAGAGATCTCACAGCAGGGGCCTGATCGCTGGTAAGTGTCACACATAACGAGATCGCTAACGGGATCGCAACTGCGTCACCAAAACGGTGACTCAGCTGCGATCTCGCTAGCGATCTCGTTATGTGTGACAGTACCTATAGCCGAGTTGGTCAGGTTGAGTGGTGATGAGTTTGCTATTTGGATGAATAAAGCAAGTAAAAAGTGTGAAAGATAAAAAAAAGGAGGGAAGTGTGAAAAGTGAATGGGCCAAATTGAGGTGCATATGAAGTTGTATGCTTTCTTTCAATTCACTAATCGGGCTAATATGATCGTGAATGGTTGGTTTGGAACTGGGTAAGAAGGGTGCCCGTCTTTGGAACTGGGTTCAGAGGGGTGCACCGGTTCTGGGAGTTGGGACTGCAATACCAGGTCAATGTGTGGAGTGGACAGAGCAAGCTCTTTTTCCATCTCCCTGTTCTAAAAATCCATTTAATATATGGTCCCCAGATAGGGGACGTATCAGATATTAAACTGATAAGAACAGATTTTGATTTAATGAAGCTTTCCAAAGCACCACAAAAAATGCATGACCGAAGTCACACCAAAAACAGTGCAAAGGCTAGGATTCGTGTGGACCCCACCGTGAGGAGAGGGTCCCCAAAAATCAACCCCGTCCCTCCGAGCCAGAAGGCCACAGCAAGGGTCAGGGATCTTCGGTGCTCCCCCAAGCCGAAGCCTGGTTGAGCCTTGTCGTTGCTCCCAGCGTCCACCCAGGCATCTTACCCAAGTGGAGTAGAGAGCTACTAGTTGTTGGTTTCGCAGCCGAAACTGCCCGGACCGTCAACCGGTGTTGGTTTCTCAGCCCAAGGCTAACCGGACCTCCAACCGGGTGTTGGTTTCTCAGCCGAAGCTGACCCAGACCTCCAACCGGGTGTTGGTTTCTCAGCCGAAGCTGACCCGGACCTCCAACCGGGTGTTAGTTTCTCAGCCCAAAGCTGACCAGACCTCCGACCGGGATTATAAAAATTTCCCTTCCTAGTCAGAAGGCCGGGATAAGGTAATATAATCAAAAAGTATGAAAAGGCAAGGTACGGTGTGCTACAGAGCCCAAGGCTTGCCGGGGTCCCAAGCCAGCAAGCTCAGATTCACTCCAGGGTCGTCAGTCCTGGGGCACGTTGTACCTTAGCCCCCCACCCTTACTCAGTCTAATAGCCTCGATCCTGGTAGGGCCATGTTTTCCTCTAGATGAATATACTATCCACCCAGAGTACTAGCAAGCGCAACCTTCCAGTGTGCATTGTATCATTGTACTAAGGTGGCCTGGAGCTTAAACCACCTCTTCGAACAACACTACACTTGATCTTAGCCAAAAGGCCGAGAAGCGATAACCAGAATTGGTTTGGGCCTCGAGTGGCACCCTGGCCTATGCCGGACACATCTTAGGGAGAGAGAGTGAGGGGAGACAAACCCACGCCTACAGAAGACATTTTGTCACCCAAGCCAACCCTTGAAAAGGCTGCTTTGCAGAGCTAAAACAAGAAGAATGGTGCGTTTTGCAGCCGCCGCCCACTGCAATGAATCTGAATAACTCCTCCTTTTGGGCACAAGCAACTCCCCTCCCCCTTGCAGTCTTTCCAATTCATGATACAAAAAGGACAGACAGGACAGGACAGGTCGCCTGATTTCCCGTCACTGCCACCCTTTGCCATCCTTACCCGTAGAAAGCCCTTTCATCATCCCCAAACCCTAATCTTTTCCCTTTCCTTCCCAGCCCCAAACCCTGCCCTCTGTACCCATCTCACCACCCGCATCCCTTCTCCTATCATCCCCCTACCACCCGAGAAAAAAAAAAAAAAAAAAAGCTTGCCCCCTCCTTCCACTAGCCCACCTCCCACCCAAAGAGAAATTTCTGCTGCGCAGCTAGCTTTCTAGGCAGCAGCGCTATTGTGATGTCAGCGGGGGGCATTGTGACAAGCCGCCAGTGTTCCGTCTCTTCATGTTGTGCACTGTTCAAACGGAAAATACATCAACAGGCAGACTACAGAAAAGCTTACTAACAAAGGTTAGAGAGGGGCTTTCTCAGAGGGCTTTTTACAGTTTGTCTATTCCCAATTAGCCGTTTAAGTATACTTAATGAAAGTACTAATTCTTTCATAGGCCGCCCATTCTTAATATTTGACGTTCCTTATATTGCAGTATCAGGCTTTGCAGCAGGTTGCAAAACATTCATCACCCATGACCGTCCCCAATTGGGCTCAGAAGCTAAATGTCTATCATGACCTTTCTTTTAGAAGGTCCAAGAGCAAGCAAACTCTTCCTCCAGGAGGGTGAGCCAACAGACCACTTAAGACATCATCATTGCTCAAAGAAAAGCCCAAAAAACAATGCATGATAGGAGTAAACAGGAAACTTTATTTGGAGTGTAGGCGGAGAGATCGCACCAGATGCCAATTGTAGATCTTCTCACACCTGTGGTCACTGCAGCAGAAGCTGAATCCACTTTGTCCAAAAGGGATCTATTCCATTCAATTGCAAATGATCTAGATAAGACGGAGAACAAGATACTGCACGGGACATAGCCGAGTTGGTCAGGTTGAGTGGTGATGAGTTTGCTATTTGGATGAATAAAGCAAGTAAAAAGTGTGAAAGATAAAAAAAAGGAGGAAGTGTGAAAAGTGAATGGGCCAAATTGAGGTGCATATGAAGTTGTATGCTTTCTTTCAATTCACTAATCGGGCTAATATGAATAAGGTGAATTGAGTTCTGCTTTTGGAAACTGGGTTAAGAAGGGGTGCACCGGTCCTGGAGGTACTGCAATACCAGGTCAATGCGTGGAGTGGACAGAGCAAGCTCTTTTTCCATCTCCCTGTTCTAAAAATCCATTTAATATATGGTCCCCAGATAGGGGACGTATCAGATATTAAACTGATAAGAACAGATGAGATTACATCCGCAAATTTCAGAAAACGGTCATCGGCCACCACACAAAAGCGCAGTGCCGCAGGTGATCGCCTCCCGAGCCCAAGAACCACCAGCCATAAGGGGACGTAAGCACCAAAAGGCGCAACAATCCCCGAGGCCGGCGGTTGTGCAAGCCCGGGCCCCTCCCAGCCAAGACCAAGGCAAACCCAATGAAGGGACTACACTTGATCTTAGCCAAAAGGCCGAGAAGCGATAACCAGAATAGGTTTGGGCCTCGAGTGGCACCCTGGCCTATGCCGGACACATCTTAGGGAGAGAGAGTGAGGGGAGACAAACCCACGCCTACAGAAGACATTTTGTCACCCAAGCCAACCCTTGAAAAGGCTGCTTTGCAGAGCTAAAACAAGAAGAATGGTGCGTTTTGCAGCCGCCGCCCACTGCAATGAATCTGAATAACTCCTCCTTTTGGGCACAAGCAACTCCCCTCCCCCTTGCAGTCTTTCCAATTCATGATACAAAAAGGACAGACAGGACAGGACAGGTCGCCTGATTTCCCGTCACTGCCACCCTTTGCCATCCTTACCCGTAGAAAGCCCTTTCATCATCCCCAAACCCTAATCTTTTCCCTTTCCTTCCCAGCCCCAAACCCTGCCCTCTGTACCCATCTCACCACCCGCATCCCTTCTCCTATCATCCCCCTACCACCCGAGAAAAAAAAAAAAAAAAAAAGCTTGCCCCCTCCTTCCACTAGCCCACCTCCCACCCAAAGAGAAATTTCTGCTGCGCAGCTAGCTTTCTAGGCAGCAGCGCTATTGTGATGTCAGCGGGGGGCATTGTGACAAGCCGCCAGTGTTCCGTCTCTTCATGTTGTGCACTGTTCAAACGGAAAATACATCAACAGGCAGACTACAGAAAAGCTTACTAACAAAGGTTAGAGAGGGGCTTTCTCAGAGGGCTTTTTACAGTTTGTCTATTCCCAATTAGCCGTTTAAGTATACTTAATGAAAGTACTAATTCTTTCATAGGCCGCCCATTCTTAATATTTGACGTTCCTTATATTGCAGTATCAGGCTTTGCAGCAGGTTGCAAAACATTCATCACCCATGACCGTCCCCAATTGGGCTCAGAAGCTAAATGTCTATCATGACCTTTCTTTTAGAATGTCCAAGAGCAAGCAAACTCTTCCTCCAGGAGGGTGAGCCAACAGACCACTTAAGACATCATCATTGCTCAAAGAAAAGCCCAAAAAACAATGCATGATAGGAGTAAACAGGAAACTTTATTTGGAGTGTAGGCGGAGAGATCGCACCAGATGCCAATTGTAGATCTTCTCACACCTGTGGTCACTGCAGCAGAAGCTGAATCCACTTTGTCCAAAAGGGATCTATTCCATTCAATTGCAAATGATCTAGATAAGACGGAGAACAAGATACTGCACGGGACATAGCCGAGTTGGTCAGGTTGAGTGGTGATGAGTTTGCTATTTGGATGAATAAAGCAAGTAAAAAGTGTGAAAGATAAAAAAAAGGAGGAAGTGTGAAAAGTGAATGGGCCAAATTGAGGTGCATATGAAGTTGTATGCTTTCTTTCAATTCACTAATCGGGCTAATATGAATCAGGTGAATTGAGTTCTGCTTTTGGAAACTGGGTTAAGAAGGGGTGCACCGGTCCTGGAGGTACTGCAATACCAGGTCAATGCGTGGAGTGGACAGAGCAAGCTCTTTTTCCATCTCCCTGTTCTAAAAATCCATTTAATATATGGTCCCCAGATAGGGGACGTATCAGATATTAAACTGATAAGAACAGATTTTTTTTTTTTTTTTTTTTTTTTTTTTTTTTTTTGAAGGATGAGTTTGAAAATAAAAAAGTGACCGCCTCTCGTTGCCCAGGTAACTGTCCGTCACAAGAGGGCTATGACATCCTACGATGCACACTCCCCCAAGGCCAGCAGTTGTGCAATACCCTGGCACCTTCCAGCACCAACCAAGGTAGTACCCTCCCAAACTACACTTGATCTTAGCCAAAAGGCCGAGAAGCGATAACCAGAATTGGTTTGGGCCTCGAGTGGCACCCTGGCCTATGCCGGACACATCTTAGGGAGAGAGAGCGAGAGGGAGACAAACCCACGCCTACAGAAGACATTTTGTCACCCAAGCCAACCCTTGAAAAGGCTGCTTTGCAGAGCTAAAACAAGAAGAATGGTGCGTTTTGCAGCCGCCGCCCACTGCAATGAATCTGAATAACTCCTCCTTTTGGGCACAAGCAACTCCCCTCCCCCTTGCAGTCTTTCCAATTCATGATACAAAAAGGACAGACAGGACAGGACAGGTCGCCTGATTTCCCGTCACTGCCACCCTTTGCCATCCTTACCCGTAGAAAGCCCTTTCATCATCCCCAAACCCTAATCTTTTCCCTTTCCTTCCCAGCCCCAAACCCTGCCCTCTGTACCCATCTCACCACCCGCATCCCTTCTCCTATCATCCCCCTACCACCCGAGAAAAAAAAAAAAAAAAAAAGCTTGCCCCCTCCTTCCACTAGCCCACCTCCCACCCAAAGAGAAATTTCTGCTGCGCAGCTAGCTTTCTAGGCAGCAGCGCTATTGTGATGTCAGCGGGGGGCATTGTGACAAGCCGCCAGTGTTCCGTCTCTTCATGTTGTACACTGTTCAAACGGAAAATACATCAACAGGCAGACTACAGAAAAGCTTACTAACAAAGGTTAGAGAGGGGCTTTCTCAGAGGGCTTTTTACAGTTTGTCTATTCCCAATTAGCCGTTTAAGTATACTTAATGAAAGTACTAATTCTTTCATAGGCCGCCCATTCTTAATATTTGACGTTCCTTATATTGCAGTATCAGGCTTTGCAGCAGGTTGCAAAACATTCATCACCCATGACCGTCCCCAATTGGGCTCAGAAGCTAAATGTCTATCATGACCTTCCTTTTAGAATGTCCAAGAGCAAGCAAACTCTTCCTCCAGGAGGGTGAGCCAACAGACCACTTAAGACATCATCATTGCTCAAAGAAAAGCCCAAAAAACAATGCATGATAGGAGTAAACAGGAAACTTTATTTGGAGTGTAGGCGGAGAGATCGCACCAGATGCCAATTGTAGATCTTCTCACACCTGTGGTCACTGCAGCAGAAGCTGAATCCACTTTGTCCAAAAGGGATCTATTCCATTCAATTGCAAATGATCTAGATAAGACGGAGAACAAGATACTGCACGGGACATAGCCGAGTTGGTCAGGTTGAGTGGTGATGAGTTTGCTATTTGGATGAATAAAGCAAGTAAAAAGTGTGAAAGATAAAAAAAAGGAGGAAGTGTGAAAAGTGAATGGGCCAAATTGAGGTGCATATGAAGTTGTATGCTTTCTTTCAATTCACTAATCGGGCTAATATGAATCAGGTGAATTGAGTTCTGCTTTTGGAAACTGGGTTAAGAAGGGGTGCACCGGTCCTGGAGGTACTGCAATACCAGGTCAATGTGTGGAGTGGACAGAGCAAGCTCTTTTTCCATCTCCCTGTTCTAAAAATCCATTTAATATATGGTCCCCAGATAGGGGACGTATCAGATATTAAACTGATAAGAACAGATACTACACTTGATCTTAGCCAAAAGGCCGAGAAGCGATAACCAGAATTGGTTTGGGCCTCGAGTGGCACCCTGGCCTATGCCGGACACATCTTAGGGAGAGAGAGTGAGGGGAAACAAACCCACGCCTACAGAAGACATTTTGTCACCCAAGCCAACCCTTGAAAAGGCTGCTTTGCAGAGCTAAAACAAGAAGAATGGTGTGTTTTGCAGCTGCCGCCCACTGCAATGAATCTGAATAACTCCTCCTTTTGGGCACAAGCAACTCCCCTCCCCCTTGCAGTCTTTCCAATTCATGATACAAAAAGGACAGACAGGACAGGACAGGTCGCCTGATTTCCCGTCACTGCCACCCTTTGCCATCCTTACCCGTAGAAAGCCCTTTCATCATCCCCAAACCCTAATCTTTTCCCTTTCCTTCCCAGCCCCAAACCCTGCCCTCTGTACCCATCTCACCACCCGCATCCCTTCTCCTATCATCCCCCTACCACCCGAGAAAAAAAAAAAAAAAAAAAGCTTGCCCCCTCCTTCCACTAGGCCACCTCCCACCCAAAGAGAAATTTCTGCTGCGCAGCTAGCTTTCTAGGCAGCAGCGCTATTGTGATGTCAGCGGGGGGCATTGTGACAAGCCGCCAGTGTTCCGTCTCTTCATGTTGTGCACTGTTCAAACGGAAAATACATCAACAGGCAGACTACAGAAAAGCTTACTAACAAAGGTTAGAGAGGGGCTTTCTCAGAGGGCTTTTTACAGTTTGTCTATTCCCAATTAGCCGTTTAAGTATACTTAATGAAAGTACTAATTCTTTCATAGGCCGCCCATTCTTAATATTTGACGTTCCTTATATTGCAGTATCAGGCTTTGCAGCAGGTTGCAAAACATTCATCACCCATGACCGTCCCCAATTGGGCTCAGAAGCTAAATGTCTATCATGACCTTTCTTTTAGAATGTCCAAGAGCAAGCAAACTCTTCCTCCAGGAGGGTGAGCCAACAGACCACTTAAGACATCATCATTGCTCAAAGAAAAGCCCAAAAAACAATGCATGATAGGAGTAAACAGGAAACTTTATTTGGAGTGTAGGCGGAGAGATCGCACCAGATGCCAATTGTAGATCTTCTCACACCTGTGGTCACTGCAGCAGAAGCTGAATCCACTTTGTCCAAAAGGGATCTATTCCATTCAATTGCAAATGATCTAGATAAGACGGAGAACAAGATACTGCACGGGACATAGCCGAGTTGGTCAGGTTGAGTGGTGATGAGTTTGCTATTTGGATGAATAAAGCAAGTAAAAAGTGTGAAAGATAAAAAAAAGGAGGAAGTGTGAAAAGTGAATGGGCCAAATTGAGGTGCATATGAAGTTGTATGCTTTCTTTTGTGTCGCCAGGGGTTAAGGGGATACCCAGAACCGGGCCAAGGGGTTGCTTCTGGAAAGGGGATCACGGTGTCGTGGCCCGGTCCGTGCTCCCTGGTTCCACAATAAAAAGGGGGGTTATGTTCGTGACGCCACCCGTGGAATGTGATCAGAGATGACCACCGCTGCTGCAGAACCTCCGGGGTGATGGAAGGCAGCTTGAGATGGGACGGCTCCCCACGGGTAGAGCCTTTTCCCCGGGGCAGTGTGTTAGTCTATGGGGGGAGTGCAGGACACGAGCACAATAAACAGGCAGACTCACGGTTTTGCAGTTTCTTTGTCCTTTACTGTAGATGGCATTCAGCAGAGTACTGTCCACGGAGTCTGTGAGGGGTTCAGGGCTTCTCCCACCCAGCCGGGCCGTTTTGGCTTCCTTGCCTGCACTGTGTGTCTGTGGCCCCGCTGCTGAGTGAACTATGCAGCTGGCTCTGCTCTGCTCTGCTCCTAGGTACCGACCTGACAGGCAACTCGAGTCCTTACTAGTATGTTCCTGAACTCTGCGTTTGTTGCTTGTGTCTGTGGTACAGGTGAAAGATCTGGAATCTTCACTTCTCTGGTGGTAACTGTGCAGCATGTAACCTGCAGTCTCGGATCCAGCATCCGTTCTGTGTGCTCCACTGGGGATGAGCTCAGCAATGCTCTGCCTCCCAGGAATGTTCTCTGTGTAATCTGTCTCCTTTCCTCAGACCCTCAGCTAGGCCTGGAATTGGTCAGTGGATCCTGAGGTGAGCTAAAGCCAGCTTCCAACCTGCAGAGATCTTGTCTCCTCAGTGCTCTGCACTGAACTTCCAAACTGAAACTACTTCTGACCATTTCCTCCCCCCCAGCAGAATGTACAGGGAAGCAGCTTGGTCTCCCCCTTCTGGCCAGGAGGTCTTGGTGTTGTGTGTGGGGAGTTAACCCTTTGTGTTGTTACTGTGGCAACCCTGGGGTGCCACATTCCCCCTTAGTGAAGAACAGTACTCCGGGACTGTGAAACAAACAAACAAGTTATCACAACAATTGTATATATACAGAGTCTCAAAAGGAAAAAATACAAAAACCTTAAAGCTCAAAAAGAGTCCAAAATGTTCAAAAATATGTAAGTGGTCATACAGTATAGTCTCTGTAGGTACTGGGCTTTTGGTCTTAACGTTGCAATTAAATAAACATTTCAATCAACAAACACTTCTTAAAGGTGTCTCTACTCTGGTCATAAGTGCAGTAGGCCTCACGGCCCTCGGGCCACCAACAATGTGATCAAGTTGTAACTCTCCGTGCTGCCACCTTACACCACTCTTCTCTCACCTTTACTGTACACTAAACTGTTACGGTTTTTCATATAAACATTATAACATATGTACATTTTATATGCAGTTCCACATTAGTCTTTATATCTTGCTGGTATCTGACCCTGAGTACTACGCTGTGATCTGCGTACTGTTGGTGTACTGGGTGTACTTAGCATAATGGTGTGGGTGGAAGTGTACCTATTTGGTGTTTCTGGTACTTGTGAGGATGGGGGGCTGACTGTAGGACTGGCAAGCTCACTGGGACCAGGAATCTGTTCTTCCTCTACGGTTTCGACTTCCAGTTCTTCTTGTCTTGAGACTTCTTGTGGAATGGGTTCTGATTGTGGTTCCACCACTTGAGGGAAGGCGATCATTGGGACTACTACTGCTCCATAGTAATTTGGCCATGTTTTTGGGAAATCTCCTAAGACTGTATGGAACACATCTTCTTCCTTCTTGACAGGTTGTACCTGTATGGGTAAGGTGACTTCTGGTGTCTTCAGGGTTTCAGGACACGGTTTGAGTTGATCTCTTGACACGACAGCTGATGTCCTTCCTTCATCCTTACTGATGAGACACACTTTGGGATTATCCATACTTGATGGTAAGACTGTATATGGGGTGGTTTCCCACTGATTATCCAATTTGTTTGTGCGTCGTTTCCTCTTGAGAACTTGGTCACCAGGTTGCAATGGGGTTGCTAGAGCATGCTGGTTGAAGTTTCTCTCCTGTCTTCCCCTAGCTTGTTGGAGACTTTTCTCTACGCACTCTTGTACTTGGCGATACTGCTGCTGACGTAGGGTATCCCAATTGGATTCTTGAACTTCTGCATCTGGCTTCAGAATTCCCATATCTAAATCAATTGGCAGTTTACCGGGCCTTGCACGCATGAGGTAAGCGGGGGTGCAGTTTGTAGAACTCACCGGGACATGATTGTACAAGTCCACCAAGTCTGGCAATTTCTCTGGCCATTGATTTCTTTCTGACTCTGGTAAGGTCTTCAACAGGTCAATCACAATATGGTTCATCTTCTCACATAAGCCATTTGTTTGGGGATGGTATGCTGTTGTGCGGATCTTTTTACAGCCATACATGTTGCAGAATTCTTGGAAAATCTGTGATTCAAAAGCTGGACCTTGATCTGCAAGGACTTGTTCTGGGTAACCATGGGGTCTGCAAAAGTACGTCTGGAATGCTTTAGCTGCTGTTCTAGCTGTAAGGTCTTTCACGGGTACCACCACTAAGAAGCGTGAGTAATGGTCCACGATGGTTAAGGCATAGACATAGCCGGACCGGCTTGGTGACAACTTGACGTGGTCTAATGTGACTAGCTCGAGTGGTTGCTTGGTTACTATGGACTGGAGTGGAGCTCTCTGGTTCTGTTGATCCTTTCTTCTGAGGTTGCACGGTCCGCATTTTCTACACCAATCTTCAATTGATTTTCTCATGCCAACCCAGTAGAATCTTTCTCTTAAGAGCACTTCCAACTTTTTCCAACCAAAATGACCAGCACCGTTGTGGTAAGCTTCCAGAACCATCTTGACATCTCTCTTGGGCACGATGATCTGCCAGACCAACTCATGTGTTTTTGGATTGGTGTGCCTTCTACAGAGCTTCCCTTGGTACAGGAACAATTTACCTCTCTCCTTCCAGAGATGTTGCGTCTCAGCTGGGGCATTCTGATTAGGGTAAGCACCTTGTTGTGTAAGCAGTTCTTTCACTAGCTTCACAGCTGGATCGCTGTCTTGTGTGTCAGCCCATCCGTGGTGTGCTAATGGGTTGAGAGTTGCCTGCTGTTGTTTTTGGTAGACACTCGGTTGATACTGTCCCACCTTAGGACGGTGAAAGGCCGGCAGCTCAATTTCTTCCAGACCCTCCGGTTCCTCTTCCACGTTCCCCGAGTGTGGCATCCGGGATAAGGCATCTGCATTCCCATTCTTGTGGCCTGCCCTGTACTTGATGACAAAGTTGTAGTTTGACAGTCGGGCTATCCACCGCTGTTCCAGTGCACCTAGTTTTGCAGAGTCCAGGTGGGTCAACGGATTGTTGTCAGTAAAGATGGTAAATTCTGCAGCTGCCAGGTAGTGTTTGAAACGCTCTGTTACAGCCCAAACTACTGCCAGTAGTTCTAACTTGAAGGAGCTGTAATTCTCTGGGTTTCTTTCTGTAGGCCGGAGCTTCCTGCTTGCAAAGGCAATAACTTTCTCCTTGCCTTCCTGCCTTTGAGACAATACTGCTCCCAGTCCCACGTTGCTGGCATCCGTGTACAAAATGAAGGGTTGATGGTAATCTGGATATGCCAGGATCTCTTCTCCTGTCAGTGCCCACTTCAACTTCTTAAAGGACTCTTCTCTCTCATCACTCCACTGGAAAGGAGGATTTCGGGCTGCAGACTTCTTTGACTGTCCTACCAGGATGTCTTGTAGGGGAGCTGCTAGCTTCGTGAACCCTTTTATAAATCTTCTATAGTAGCCTACCAGTCCCAGGAATTGCCTCACCTCTTTCACGCTGGTGGGTCTCGGCCAATCTCTGATCACGGTAACTTTTTCAGGATCTGGTGCTACCCCTTCTGAGCTCACGACATGTCCCAGGTACTGTACCCTTGGCTTTAGAAGGTGACACTTGGATGGCTTGATTTTCATGCCGTATCCGGATAAGGCTTCAAACACTTCTGCCAGGTCTTGTAGATGCTGTTCATAGGTCTTGGAGTAGACTATGACGTCATCCAGGTACAGGAGGACAGTTTCAAAGTTCTTATGTCCTAGGCAGCACTCCATCATTCGCTGGAAGGTTCCAGGTGCGTTGCAGAGTCCAAACGGCATACAATTGAACTCACAGAGGCCCATCGGCGTGGTGAATGCTGTCTTCTCCTTATCAGCCTCTGCCACAGGAACTTGCCAATACCCACTAGTCAGATCTAGGGTGGAAAAGTAAGTAGCGGATTTTAATGCAGCCAATGACTCTTCTATCCTAGGTAATGGGTATGCATCCTTGTGTGTAATGCGGTTGATCTGTCGGTAGTCTACACACATCCTCATGGTCCCATCTTTTTTCTTAACTAGCACTAGTGGGGCTGCCCAGGGGCTACAACTGTCTCTTATTACCCCTGCTTCTTTCATTTCTTTGAGCATGTCTTTGGCGCATTGGTAGTGAGCTGGTGGTACTGGTCTATACCTCTCCTTTATGGGTGGATGGTTACCTGTGGGTATAGTGTGCTCTACCCCTTTGATCTGCCCAAAGTCTAATGGGTGTTTGCTGAATATTTGTTCATATTCATTCACTACCCTGTATACTCCATGCTTTTGATGGGATGGTGTAGAATCGGTACCTACATGTAGCTTTTGGCACCAATCCTCCAGCTTTCCCTCTGAGCCATTGTCCTCCGCCTGATTTGACGGCTTCAAGGGCTCAACGGTGGTGATGGCGTTGTTATCAACCGTATATAGCTTAGCCATGGTAGCATACTTAGGTAGGGTGACCTCATCTTCCCCACAATTTAGAAGGCGTATTGGCACTCTCCCCCTGTGTACCTCAACTATTCCTCTGGCCGTCAGTACAGTGGGCCTACTGTCTGAGTACACGGGTTCTACCAGGGCCTGATAGTCTCGCCCTCTGATGCCTATTGCGGCTCTACACCAGACCAGCATTTCTGTTTTGGGAGGAATTACAATAGGTATTGGGTCACTTACCCTTGCACTGCCAATTTCACCTCCTGACATTTCTACCTGCTGCTTCAGCATTAAGGCTTTAATTTCCTTCTGCAGGAGTCTCTGTTGCCCAGGTTTGGCAGTCTCGACGATCTGCTGCAAGACAGTAATTACCTCTGCAAAACAATTTTCAATTACATTCATTCCTAGCAGCATAGTTGGTTCACGTTCTCGTCGGTCAACATCAACAATGATAATACCCTGATTCTGCAATTCTACTCTCCCAATCTTAATGGTCATTTCTCTGAAACCAACCTGTGGTACTAATTCACCATTGCTAGCCCATATATTCAATGCAACATTAGATGGACCACTGCTAACGTCTGAATCAGCCCAGTACCTCTTATAAAGGACATGCGGAATTGATGATATTTGGGAACCAGTGTCCAGCAAGGCGTTGAGCGGAATGCCATCCAGCACGATGGGGATGACTGGACGTCCCCCCACATACTTGTCGTGCCAGGGTGAAGGACCTTGAGAGTTCATTCCTGAGGAGCGGCCCGCCTCCCCAGGGAATCCCCATTTAAAGCACATTCACGGGCAAAGTGACCTGGCTCCTTGCAACGGCGGCAAATGGGCTGTCCATCCGGCTGGTAGCGGTCGCTGGGTCGTCCTCTCGTCGCTTGGTATCTCCTAGGCCTCATCCACGGGACATCCTCCTTGCTGGTCGCCATCTCAATCTTGGGTGCAGACTTGGATCCACGCAGCTCCTGGACGATTCTAGCCATGGAAGCAACAGTGTCTGTCAGGGCATCAAGCCTTTGATGGAGAGCCTCATTAGTGATCGGCTCCAGGTGGTTAGCAGCAGCCGCTGACATGGCCGATGTCACCGGTACTACTGGCTGCTGGGGTGCCACTGTAAGGTGTTGAACAGAGTCTATATCCTGCGGCTCCTCCACCTGCTGGAGGCGGATGGCTCTATCCTTTAGCTGGGCAAATGTTAGTCCTGGATCCTGGATCACCATCATGCTCAGTTGTCCCCGGTGGGAAGGGGATGAGAGTCCATCCAGGAATTGGTCTATCAGCAGCTTATCTGCTCCAGGGGCTAAGGCAGGTTCTGCTAATTTAAGTGCTCTGAGCGCCTCCTGTAAGTTTAAGGCAAAGTCTCTTGCGCTCTCTCTAGGTTTTTGCTTGCATCCAAAGAACCTCATTTTAGCTCGGCTGCCAGCAGTGGATTCAAAAGCTGCTTTTAGTCCAGCTACTATATGCTCTACAGTGTCCTTTGCATCGTCCGGCCAGGATGTAGCCTCCCGCTGGGCATTGCCAGTTAACTGTCCCATAAGCATACCAACACGCTGGGTTTCTGTCAGGGGGTACATGCTGTAGTAGATTTTTAGCTTTCCGATAAAGTCAGTAAGTGTGTTGGGCTCACCTGAATACTGCGGCAGCCACACTGCACCCGGGGTGTACGGCATCAGGAACGGCATGATAGGTGCCGCTGCCCCTCCGGGTACAACAGCGTCTCCCTGCTGCGACATCTTTGCGCCCCCTTAGTTAATTTCACCAGTCTTCTTGACAGCAAGCCTGGGACACTTTTCTGCGTTTTCGTTCGGGTCGCAGCACCGAGCGCACCTCCTCCGCAAGCAGTGGGCGGAGTCTTAGTTTAGGCGCGCTGTTCTCCCGCGCGTAGCAGCTAATGGCGTGATTAAAGATGGCGCCTGGAAAATTTTACCAATGATGTTTTTGGATTTTTCCAGGTATCTTTGCAAAGTTTAAAGTCCGTTCTTTGTTGCAACAATTCACAGTGCAAGTCTTTTATGCGATGCAATAAGTCTTTACAGGCGCACGTCACCCGGGTTGCAGCCGGGTCCAGTCCGCATCCTGTTCGTGACGCCAAAGTTGTGTCGCCAGGGGTTAAGGGGATACCCAGAACCGGGCCAAGGGGTTGCTTCTGGAAAGGGGATCACGGTGTCGTGGCCCGGTCCGTGCTCCCTGGTTCCACAATAAAAAGGGGGGTTATGTTCGTGACGCCACCCGTGGAATGTGATCAGAGATGACCACCGCTGCTGCAGAACCTCCGGGGTGATGGAAGGCAGCTTGAGATGGGACGGCTCCCCACGGGTAGAGCCTTTTCCCCGGGGCAGTGTGTTAGTCTATGGGGGGAGTGCAGGACACGAGCACAATAAACAGGCAGACTCACGGTTTTGCAGTTTCTTTGTCCTTTACTGTAGATGGCATTCAGCAGAGTACTGTCCACGGAGTCTGTGAGGGGTTCAGGGCTTCTCCCACCCAGCCGGGCCGTTTTGGCTTCCTTGCCTGCACTGTGTGTCTGTGGCCCCGCTGCTGAGTGAACTATGCAGCTGGCTCTGCTCTGCTCTGCTCCTAGGTACCGACCTGACAGGCAACTCGAGTCCTTACTAGTATGTTCCTGAACTCTGCGTTTGTTGCTTGTGTCTGTGGTACAGGTGAAAGATCTGGAATCTTCACTTCTCTGGTGGTAACTGTGCAGCATGTAACCTGCAGTCTCGGATCCAGCATCCGTTCTGTGTGCTCCACTGGGGATGAGCTCAGCAATGCTCTGCCTCCCAGGAATGTTCTCTGTGTAATCTGTCTCCTTTCCTCAGACCCTCAGCTAGGCCTGGAATTGGTCAGTGGATCCTGAGGTGAGCTAAAGCCAGCTTCCAACCTGCAGAGATCTTGTCTCCTCAGTGCTCTGCACTGAACTTCCAAACTGAAACTACTTCTGACCATTTCCTCCCCCCCAGCAGAATGTACAGGGAAGCAGCTTGGTCTCCCCCTTCTGGCCAGGAGGTCTTGGTGTTGTGTGTGGGGAGTTAACCCTTTGTGTTGTTACTGTGGCAACCCTGGGGTGCCACACTTTCAATTCACTAATCGGGCTAATATGAATCAGGTGAATTGAGTTCTGCTTTTGGAAACTGGGTTAAGAAGGGGTGCACCGGTCCTGGAGGTACTGCAATACCAGGTCAATGCGTGGAGTGGACAGAGCAAGCTCTTTTTCCATCTCCCTGTTCTAAAAATCCATTTAATATATGGTCCCCAGATAGGGGACGTATCAGATATTAAACTGATAAGAACAGATACTACACTTGATCTTAGCCAAAAGGCCGAGAAGCGATAACCAGAATTGGTTTGGGCCTCGAGTGGCACCCTGGCCTATGCCGGACACATCTTAGGGAGAGAGAGTGAGGGGAGACAAACCCACGCCTACAGAAGACATTTTGTCACCCAAGCCAACCCTTGAAAAGGCTGCTTTGCAGAGCTAAAACAAGAAGAATGGTGCGTTTTGCAGCCGCCGCCCACTGCAATGAATCTGAATAACTCCTCCTTTTGGGCACAAGCAACTCCCCTCCCCCTTGCAGTCTTTCCAATTCATGATACAAAAAGGACAGACAGGACAGGACAGGTCGCCTGATTTCCCGTCACTGCCACCCTTTGCCATCCTTACCCGTAGAAAGCCCTTTCATCATCCCCAAACCCTAATCTTTTCCCTTTCCTTCCCAGCCCCAAACCCTGCCCTCTGTACCCATCTCACCACCCGCATCCCTTCTCCTATCATCCCCCTACCACCCGAGAAAAAAAAAAAAAAAAAAGCTTGCCCCCTCCTTCCACTAGCCCACCTCCCACCCAAAGAGAAATTTCTGCTGCGCAGCTAGCTTTCTAGGCAGCAGCGCTATTGTGATGTCAGCGGGGGGCATTGTGACAAGCCGCCAGTGTTCCGTCTCTTCATGTTGTGCACTGTTCAAACGGAAAATACATCAACAGGCAGACTACAGAAAAGCTTACTAACAAAGGTTAGAGAGGGGCTTTCTCAGAGGGCTTTTTACAGTTTGTCTATTCCCAATTAGCCGTTTAAGTATACTTAATGAAAGTACTAATTCTTTCATAGGCCGCCCATTCTTAATATTTGACGTTCCTTATATTGCAGTATCAGGCTTTGCAGCAGGTTGCAAAACATTCATCACCCATGACCGTCCCCAATTGGGCTCAGAAGCTAAATGTCTATCATGACCTTTCTTTTAGAATGTCCAAGAGCAAGCAAACTCTTCCTCCAGGAGGGTGAGCCAACAGACCACTTAAGACATCATCATTGCTCAAAGAAAAGCCCAAAAAACAATGCATGATAGGAGTAAACAGGAAACTTTATTTGGAGTGTAGGCGGAGAGATCGCACCAGATGCCAATTGTAGATCTTCTCACACCTGTGGTCACTGCAGCAGAAGCTGAATCCACTTTGTCCAAAAGGGATCTATTCCATTCAATTGCAAATGATCTAGATAAGACGGAGAACAAGATACTGCACGGGACATAGCCGAGTTGGTCAGGTTGAGTGGTGATGAGTTTGCTATTTGGATGAATAAAGCAAGTAAAAAGTGTGAAAGATAAAAAAAAGGAGGAAGTGTGAAAAGTGAATGGGCCAAATTGAGGTGCATATGAAGTTGTATGCTTTCTTTCAATTCACTAATCGGGCTAATATGAATCAGGTGAATTGAGTTCTGCTTTTGGAAACTGGGTTAAGAAGGGGTGCACCGGTCCTGGAGGTACTGCAATACCAGGTCAATGCGTGGAGTGGACAGAGCAAGCTCTTTTTCCATCTCCCTGTTCTAAAAATCCATTTAATATATGGTCCCCAGATAGGGGACGTATCAGATATTAAACTGATAAGAACAGATACTACACTTGATCTTAGCCAAAAGGCCGAGAAGCGATAACCAGAATTGGTTTGGGCCTCGAGTGGCACCCTGGCCTATGCCGGACACATCTTAGGGAGAGAGAGTGAGGGGAGACAAACCCACGCCTACAGAAGACATTTTGTCACCCAAGCCAACCCTTGAAAAGGCTGCTTTGCAGAGCTAAAACAAGAAGAATGGTGCGTTTTGCAGCCGCCGCCCACTGCAATGAATCTGAATAACTCCTCCTTTTGGGCACAAGCAACTCCCCTCCCCCTTGCAGTCTTTCCAATTCATGATACAAAAAGGACAGACAGGACAGGACAGGTCGCCTGAT
>NW_027443450.1:0-45247 GCF_048569485.1 Anomaloglossus baeobatrachus | reverse complement strand
TCTGCTGTTCAGATCAGCATATATGTGCGGAAATCGGTGCCGGTTTACTGCAGCAGCCGACGATGATTACACCGCCATTATCTACGATGTACCCAGTACGTCCAATGTCTGTAAGAGGTTAAGTCCCTTGTGGTCATTCCTATGTAGATTTTCTGGCATGGATACTGGGCGTAATAAATCACGCCCTTAGAAGCACAAATATGTTGGTGATTTATTGTGTAAGTTTGTGTTCCTTCCGATTTTTTAATGGGAATCTGTCACCAGATTTGGGAACTACAAGCTGTGTCCAATACCACTGAGTTCTTATATACAGCATTCCAAAATACTGTATATAAGAGCCTAGGCTGCTCTGTAAAACGGAAAAAGTACTTTTATAATACTCACCTAGGGTGGGTCCAGTCCAATGGGTGTCGCAGCTCTCCAGTGCGGTGCCTCCTCTTTTAGGTCTGACGCATCCTCTCTGCTGCGATCTTCGGCCTCCTTCTTCCCAGTCCGGTGTGGATGATGTGTCTACGTCATCCACACGAGCCGACATTGCGGTCCTGCGCAGGCGCATTCATCTGCCCTGCTGATCAAAGTACTGTAATGTGCAGGCGCGAGGAAAGGTTAACCCCTTCACGACCGGCCGACTTTACACTTTCCGGTATTTGTGGGGGTTTGCCATTCTTCTGACAGACGTAACTTTTTTATTTTTCAGTCAATATGGTCATGTGAGGGCTCATTTTTTGCAGAATGAGCTGTAATTTTAAATGAAACTGTGAGTTTTACCATGCAGTGTACTGTAAAATGGTAAAAAAAATTCCAAATGTGGAGAAATTGCAAAAAAAAGTGTTATTGCTCTATTGTTTTTGAGAGATTTTATTCACTGTGTTCACTATATGGTAAACCTGATGTGCTGCTGTGATGCCTGAGGTTACTGCAAGTTTGTAGACACCAAACATGAATAGGTTTACTTTAATCTAAGGGGTTAAAAAAATAATCAGAAGTTTGTCCGAAAAAAGTGACGGACGTTTTGCGCCATTTTCTGAGACCCATAGCGTTCTCATTTTTTTAAATCTATGGCTCAGTGATGGCTTTTTTTTGTATCTCGAGCTGACGTTTTTAACAGTATCATTTTTGCGCAGATGCTATGTTTTCATTGCCTGTTATTGCATTTTGCTTAAAATTTGTGGCAACCAAAAAGCGTAATTTTGGCATTTGGAATTTTTTTGCTGCTACGCCGTTTACCAAACAGAACAAATGATTTTATATTTTGATATATATCCGGGCTAAAGACAGCGATACCAAATGTGTGAATATATTTTTTTTTAACCCTTTATTTTTCAGTGGGGCAAAAGAGGGATGATTTGAACTTTTAGGTGTTTTTACTTTTTTTTTACTTTTTCAAAACTTTTTCTTAATTTTTTTTTAAATTTGACTAGTACCCCTAGGGGGCTATTAGGATCAGCTGTCTGATCACTCATTTATTTATCCCAATCAGAGCAGCACAATTTAGACTGGGAGAAATTATCATCTCTTGTAACAGCCAGTATTTGGCTTTTTCTTACAGGACCTGAGTCATATGAGCTACAGGAGTCATCACATGACCCTGTGCTATCATTTTAGCCACCAGATTGTTAAGGGGTTAAAGATCTCTTACGCATATGCACTACAATACATGGATCTGCTTTGAGCAGGGCAGATCAAAGTGCGCCTGCGCAGGACCTCAATGCCAGCTAGTGAGCATGATGTAGGACGCGTCATGCACATGGGCCTCAGAAGAAGGAGGATGGCGATCGCCGCAGAGAGGAAATGCCGGACTAGAAAGAGGAGGCAATGGGTTTGAGATAATGATCAATAACTTTTCTAGCTATTTCATCATCAGCTGACAGTCTCCTTTTTTTCTCAGCCCCAGATCCCCTTGAGTGGAGCCCCAAAAATTGGTCTGTGCGATTTCTTCCTGTAAGCTCCCAAAGTAAGTCTGCCATCTTATCTTTCTTCTTCCTGCTCCAGCTGTAAGGCTACTTTCACATTTGACAGGATGCAAACCGCATATGACCGGATCCTGTGGATTGAATGTGCAACGCATGCAACCGCAATTGTTATTTTATTGTATGCTTCTACTTCTACTTGTGATGGATGAAGGGGAACACAGAATATATCGGCTGGCACTGTAGTCAGCTGAACGGGAATAAGCTGAACTCCTGATCTCACATCCCGCACACGCTGTGATGGATGCAGGTTAACAGCAATCACTGCCTGCTGCCGATCACGTGTGACCATGTTCGGGTTGTGTGGTCATGAGTTCAGCTGAGTTCAGATCAGCTGACTCCAGTGTTGGCCGATTACTTTCTGTGTCCCCCTGCATCCATCGCAGAGTGTTCGGGCTGGAGTTCAACAGAGTTCAGATCAGCTGACTCCAGTGTCGGCCGAATTCAGCTGACCTCACAGGCAGCACACGCTGCGATAGATGCAGGGGGACCCAGAACAAGTAATCGGCCAACACTGGAGTCAGCTGATCAGATTAGTTGATCTGCTGGCTGTATGGTTAGAAGTAGGAATGAGTGAGCACTAAAATGCTCGGGTTCTCGGTAGCCCATGAGTATTTTTTTGTTTTAAATTCATTAAAAAATAAACAAAAACCCCAAACACATAACCCTAACTCTAGGGTTAGGGAGTAAAAAAATAAAATGTGTGGACTGCCGCTGCATTTTCTATTGCTAAGGTAACCCAAGCAGCTACTGGCTGCTAACCCCCACTGCTTATATGACCTTCACTGGCAATGGAAAATCCAGGGAAGCCCTTTTTTAACGTTTTTTGCCCAAAAACTAAAAAAAAAAGACATCTTCACCCTGTTTTTGTATGCTAGCCAGGTACAGCAAGCAGGTACGCGCTGCCCCCAACCCCCAGCTGCCTATTTGTACCCGGTTGGGAACCAAAAATACAGGGAAGCCCTTTTTTAAGTATTTCATGAATTTCATGAAATAATTAAAAAAAACAAAAAACGACATGGGCTTCGGCCAATTTTTCTGACGAGCCAGGTACAACTAGGCAGCTGGGGATGGAAATACGCAGTGCAGGGTGGCCCAAGCTTTCTTGGCCCCCCCCCTGCTGCGAATTGCAGTCAACAGTCGCCACAGAATATGGCGCTTTCTTAAAAGCGCTATCTTCTGGCGTTGTGTCCAACATCTCTCCAAGCGGCCCTGGTGCCGGGTGGCACGTTGGGTAATAAGGGGTTAATACCAGCTTTGTTTTACCTGCTGGTATAAAGCCTGAGATTGCTAATGTCAGGCCAAGTTTGACCCGGCCATTAAGAATCTCCAATAAAGGGTTAAAAAAAAGACATCACACAGAAAAAATACTTTATTAGAAATAAATACACAGACACACTTAGGGACTCCATCTTTATTACTCCCTCTCACCCCTTCACGATCCTGGTCTTCTGTCTGAGAGAGAGGGAGATTTCTGTATTGACCATGCCAAGCTGCTTTCTGGGCATGCTCAGTACAAAAAACAGGATTCTGTCTATCAGGATCCGGCGACTTCCGGTACAGCAGGATCGGGGTCATTGAAATACATTGCAGGTACCACTGCATGTACTAATACAGATGGCCACCTGGTGGCGCTATAACAACACAAAAATCTAATATCACCCATGTAACGCAGCCTAAGCCTCAAAGGCTACCATTACTATTACCGATAGAGCTAACAGCCATGAATCATCGTGATCCGGACTCACCTATAAAGTGCACTTATAACTGGATGTTTTGAGTAGCCCTGACACGCGTTTCTCACCTGGCTTACTCGCTTGAGGAAAGTGTAATGTGCATGTTTTATTATGTGGTGTCTTGGGCGAGATCGTCGCTGTTTGGGCGCATGCAGGGGGTGGGACGCCGCACATAGAGTCCGCCTCATCCAGTCATTCCAGGGGAAGCGTGGATCGGAAGAATACTTCCACTAACGTCAGTTAACCCATGCATCC
The DNA here is from genome assembly GCF_048569485.1 of Anomaloglossus baeobatrachus. NCBI lineage: Eukaryota > Metazoa > Chordata > Amphibia > Anura > Aromobatidae > Anomaloglossus > Anomaloglossus baeobatrachus. Next base: position 41,286 of record NW_027443450.1, on the reverse strand, counting down.
TTCTAAGGAAGCTCCCTTGGCGGGGACTCATGCTGAGGCAGCCCCGCACATGCGCACCCAACGAGACCATATCTACTACTGGCAAGTGAAAGGGCACGACCAGGGTGGTAAGAAAATCATCCAAACATAAGGAGAATCAGCCTTAAGCTGGTGTCACACATAACGACGACGACAACGACGTCGCTGCTACGTCACCATTTTCTGTGACGTTGCAGCGACGTCGCTGTCGCTGTGTGTGACATCCAGCAACGACCTGGCCCCTGCTGTGAGGTCGCCGGTCGTTGCTGAATGTCCAGCTTCATTTTTTGGTCGTCACTCTCCCGCTGTGACACACACATCGCTGTGTGTGACAGCGAGAGAGCGACGAAATGAAGCGATCAGGAGCCGGCACTGGCAGCTGCGGTAAGCTGTAACCAGCGTAAACATCGGGTAACCAAGGGAAGACCTTTCCCTGGTTACCCGATGTTTACGCTGGTTACCAGCCTCCGCTCTTGCTGCCAGTGCCGGCTCCTGCACTGTGACATGTGGCTGCAGTACGCATCGGGTAATTAACCCGATGTATACTGTAGCAAGGAGAGCAAGGAGCCAGCGCTAAGCAGTGCGCGCGGCTCCCTGCTCTCTGCACTGTGACATGTAGCTGCAGCACACATCGGGTTAATTAACCCGATGTGTGCTGCAGGAGAGCAAGGAGCCAGCGCTAAGCGCGGCTCCCTGCTCTCTGAACTGTGACATGTAGCTGCAGCACACATCGGGTTAATTAACCCGATGTGTGCTGCAGGAGAGCAAGGAGCCAGCGCTAAGCGCGGCTCCCTGCTCTCTGAACATGTAGCACAGCGACCTTATGATCGCTGCTTCTGCTGTGTTTGACAGCTAAGCAGCGATCATAACAGCGACTTACAAGGTCGCTGTTACGTCACCGAAAATGGTGACGTAACAGCGACGTCGTTGTTGCTGTCGTTTAGTGTGACACCAGCTTTAGCCTAAAGAATATGACCATGTATAGTCCTTAAAAGATTTTCTAATGTCCCTATATCATGCAGAGACAAAATTCTTATAGTAATATGTGTGTATATATATATACCCCTAGATTCTAAATGGACCTTGCGATACCACAAAGTGGGACCACAGTCATGGCGCAGCTTGAAATGTCTCTGGATCATCCTCAGGGAATCAAGATCCACAACATCACACACCGCAATTATGTCCCTAACATGTTCCCTCGTGCGGACGCGTTGTTCCCTTGATGTTAACCCAATATAAATTAGGCTACAGCCACATACTGCATAATAGATAACGTGACTTTTACTGCATGAGTTGTAACTTTTTATTTTATACTCTTTAGGTCCATCCCAAGCTGACAACATCTCTGGGCAGACAAAAGGAAAACAACCAAATTTGGGACTCCCTTTCTCAAAGCGAGATACCACCCTAGGTACGTAATGGTTCTTCACCAGCATATCCTTTAGGCTTTTCCCCCTTCTAACAGGTAAGAGTGGGCGATGAGTAAAACGTCGTTCAAACTCTGGTCGGTCTTCAGTAACGACCAGTGTTTGTTCAAGATCTGCCTGATCGCCCCCCTCTGACTGTTAACTTGGAGATGAAATGTATCTGTGAGGCAAAAGATTCTTCCCTCTTACTTGTTGATAATAATTGTACCCGTGGAGAACCCTTTTCTGTCTGGTACCCCATTTTTATATTATAGTCCAGAAAATCAATTGCCTCCCGATCTGTCTTATAGGTTAGTTTGATGTTATATGGGTTATTGTTCAACCAAGTCATGAAGCTCTGCAGTTCAGGACCGGTACTTCTCCAGATAATAAAGATGTCATCTATCTTACCACCTAGTGTAAAATTAATAGATTTTGGATAAGCCAAATGGACGACAATGTTTTAATTTTGTTACATACATTTTTCCTTCTGAGTCCTCTGATACCATACCAAAAAAATATTCAATGCACATGATTCAAAAGATAGATTTTCAGCGTAGTTTCTCCTTGATGAAAAATGAACCTTGAAATGGTAGCCTCATTTTAACCAAAACCTGGTATTAATAATTGGACAAATTGAAGAAGGACATGGCATTTGATTTACGAGTAATGCAACAACCTTTTCCCAGTTGATCAGTTTTAGACATCCTTAAAATTATCATTAGTGATGACTAGATATGGGCGAATGCTAAAATATTCGGGTTCGGATTGTTCAAATCCAATAATTTCTACATTTGTGTATTCATACTGAATAACGAACCCAATCCAAGTCAATGGGAAACTCGAATAATTTTCTAGAGGACCTTGGAAATAGGCCTGCGAGGGCTGTAAAAATATTGCAATTGATGGAAATTTGTTGAAACTGAATGGCAACAGCATGCGGAAGATGCCTGAATGTATTTCTGACTCACATTTTATTTCTGGGAGTAATTTTGCCAAAGTATTATGCCACTTTTATGGATAGTAGTGGTCACTCAGTTCAATGAGGTCACCTGAGGTCAGGTTACCTGCGATCTAGGTGGATGACAATGGGCAGCTCCAGCTGTGACCGCAAATAATCTAATTTACGTCACCACACATCGCTGCGACTCATTCTCTGCCTTAAGATCACAGCGGGTGGTCATATTCTATGCCCACGCGCTGTCACTTCAGATGTAGCAGAGCTGGAATCGTTATGGGACCTCGTGTGGATTACATCAGACCTGGGTGTTTTTGGGGTTAATAAAGGAGTGAAAGAGGGTGTTGTTTTTATCTTATTTTGTGTTTGTGTTTATTTCTTTTCACTTACAGATTAGTAATGGGGGTAGGGTTTTCATAGACCCTGCCATTGCTAATCTAGGGCTTAGTGGCAGATGTGAGCTGTTATTAACCCCTTATTAGCCTGATTGCCACCGCACCAGGGGATTCGGGAAGAATCGGGTAAAGTGCCAGGATTGTCACATCTAATGGATGTGACAATCCTGAGTGGCTGTGGGCTGCTATTGTTATAACGCGCCTGCTTTATTCTTATTTTCTTTATTTTTCCTTTTTTTATTTTTTATTTCCAAAGGTTCCGGATCATTATCCGGAGTTCCCTGAGAATTCCAGGCCCGGGTCCGGTACTCGGGTATTTTTAAAACCTCTCGGATTCTAAATTTTACAGTTCGGGTCTGTCCATCACTAATCAATAGACAAACAAAAAAAGTGCATAGTGTTTATGTAGTTGTGTAAACAGAAATATTATATGCAAAATTAAAAATGACATGCCATAAGGCAAACAAAATCAAGAAATGCAAAAAACTAAATTATTGAGTAAATGTATTAAATATTAGTTGTATCCTAACTATAATTAAATTGTTGTACAATGTTTTTCTCCACTTTTCTTAGGTAATAATCGTTTTTCTTATTTTCTCATAGGCACTTCATTCAGGGAAAAGACCCAATCAAAGTCAACATCTAAGTCACTGAGCGGGTCGCGTGAAGTACCTCAAAATTTGCAGACCACCACAGGTATTTTAGCATATACAGATCTCTAAATTATGGATAAAAAGAAACAATTAAAAAATAATTTAACACAAACAGTCCCATTCTCACACCACATAAAAATACCCAATTAAAGAAAGCAGTCAAAGCTCTCATTGAGCCCAATAGTAGTCCTTGTGTCCAATCTATAAATCCAATAACTCAAGTTGCGCAAGGGCCTTAAATAGGTTACCACATCTAACCTCTGATCTATGGCCTTTATAATTAAAGGGGTTATCCGGCTTATTTTGACTTTTCTTCATTATTACCCTATTGGGCTACATTGGGGCAGGTAAGTAGCTGGTGATCACTTACCTGCCCTGCTGTCAGCCTTTTTTCCCCGGCTCAGAGCGGTCATGTGATCGCTCCTGCCGCAATTTTGCTGCTTCCAGTCATTTCATGTCAACATGGGCAGGACCATGTTGACATGCAAATCTAGAACAGCATGTTGCCGCCCTGCTGGGCGAGTACAGTGCGTGGGGTCCCCGCACCTCTTCCCTGCACCCTCCTACACATTCCTCCGCACCCAGTACTCTCCCCGCCCACGGTGTCAACGCCAGCACCAGGCCCCCTGCTCAGGATAGCAGGTGTGCCCGTGCAGTCTGTGTCCCGCTCCAGCCCCGCGGCTGCCTTCATTGCAGGCTCAGCAGCCTCTCACATTGCAGCGCAGGCAGCCGCGGGGATAACGAGCGCTGCCATCAGGATGTTAGATGACATCATTGCCTGCTGTGACAATCTTCGCTTCACTCCTGTCAGCGCTGTCACTGCCTTCTATGCCGCTGCGTTCTCACGTCACTAGCGGTGACGTCTCGGGCGATACTGCTGAGAACGCGGCGGGCATAGAAGTCAGGGACAGCGCTGACAGGAGTGAAGCGAAGATCGTCACCGCAGGTAATGATTTCATTTAACCTCCTGACAGCAGCGCTCGGCATCCCCTGCAGTGACCTGGGCTATTGATGTTAGCTCAGGTCACTGCATTACTCTCCCAGCCAATGAGGAACATTCTGTTCTTCATTGACTGGGACATTGACTATGGTATGGATTGTCATGGGACCCCCTTATTGGATTATGCTGGACCTGGATTTGTTTTTCTTTTGAATAAATTGGTGAATGAGGGAATGTTTTGAGGAGTGTTTTTTCAGATAAAACTTTTTTTTTTGTTGTCTATTTTTTTTTATTACTGACTGGGTTTGTGATGTCGGATATCTGATAGACGCGTGACATCACTAATCCCAGGGCTTGATGCCAGGTGACATTACACATTTGGCATCAACCCCTTATATTACCTCGTTTTCCACCGCACCAGGGCACGGGATAAGTTGGGGCGAAGCACCAGGATTGGCACATCTAATGGATGTGCCACTTCTGGGGCGGCTGTGGCCTGCTATTTTTAGGCTGGGGAGTGTCCAATAACAGTGGGCCTCCCTAGTCTGAGAATACTAGACCACAGCTGTCTGCTTTACCTTGGCTGGTGATCCAATTTGGGGGGACCCCATGTTTTTTGTTTTAAATTATTTATTTAATTTAAAATAACAGCGTGGGGTGCCCTCTGTTTTAGATTACCAGCCAAGCTGAAGCTGCCAGCTGTGGTTTGCAGGCTGCAGCCATCTGCTTTACCCTAGCTGGCTACAAAAGTATGGGGGACCCATTGTCGTTTGTTTTTTTTTTAATTATTTTTGATTTATTTTTTGGATAAATACAAGGCTAAGCACACATTAGTGCCACATGAAAGTTACTAAAGGGTGCCAGCTTAGAATATGCAGGGGGGGTAGGACATTATATGTCTTTCTCATCTATCTATCTATCTATCTATCTATCTATCTATCTATCTATCTATCTATCTATCCCTCTGTTCATTCATTCATCCCTCTATCTCTCTGTCTCTATATCTATCTATTCATCTCTATATCTACTCTTCTATTTATCTTTCTTGCTGCTTCCGTTTTTTGCGGTACGCAAAAAAAAAACGGAAGGCACACGGATGACACACGGATGTATTCGTGAAAAAATTGGGCATTTTTTTCGGACCGCAAAAACGGAACGGTCATGTGAATGTAGCCTACATGTTTTCCCTATGGGGGTAGGGGTTGGTACAGAACGATGGTGAGGGGGAGGTCGGTACAGAGCGCCGTGTGTGTGTGTGTGTGGGGGAGGGTTGCAGAGCCTGATATGTGTGGCGCAGAGCCCGATGTGTGTGTGTGTGTGTGTGTGTGTGTGTGGCACAGAGCCCGATGTGGGGCTGTTATTTTCATTGCTAGAGTGAGAACAGATCAGGTGCTGGGGTAGAATACTGACAGGGAATGTGTGTGCAGGGGGCGGGCATTGGACGGGGCTGGACAGTGAGGCCGGGCGGTGCCAGCTCTAACTGAGGTTTTGCACAGGAAGTGGTCAGTTTGCTAGAGCAAAATGTAAACAAAGAACTGCAGAGAATAAAGGGATAATTCAACTGGAACAAAAGTTAGAAAACAAAAAATAACAATGTAGGGGTGTTTTATATGACAATACAGCACAGATAAACTCAAATTTTTTTGGTAAGCTAATGTCGGACAACTTCTTTAATTTGCTTGAGTCAGATTTATGGTACAATTGGAAATGTTTTGGTAGGGTTTTTAGGTGTTCCGCCTCATGCAGAGTCTTTGTTTTCTCAATGTCCCTGATGTGCTCACGGACTCCCACCTTTAACCCCCTAACCACTGGACGATTTTTCCGTTTTTGTTTTTTGCTCCCCTTTTTCCGAGAGTCGTAACTTTTTTATTTTTCTCGTCAATCTTGCCATAAGAGGGCTTGTTTTTTGCAGGACGTATTGGTCTTTTAAGTGAAACCATGAGTTTTACCATATATGGTACTGGAAAACAGCACAAAATTTCCACGTGTGGAAAAATTACAAAAAAGTGTGATTGGACAATGGTTTATGGGGTACTTTATTCACCGTGTTCACTGTATGGTAAAACTGATGGGTGGGTGTGATACTTCAGGTTGGTATGAGTTCGTTGATACCAAACATGTTTAGGTTTACTTTTATCTAAGGGGTTAAAAAAAGGTTTGTCCAAAAAATTGGAGCACTTTCAGCGCCATTTTCTGCAACTTGTAGTGTTCTCATTTTTCGGGATATGGGGCTCACTGATGGCTTATTTGTTTGCATTTTGCAATTTGTGAAGACCAAAAAACTTAACTTTGCCGGTTGGAATTTTTTTTTACGGCTACGACGTCTACCGGTCATATTAATTCGTTTTAGATTTTGATAGACTGGGCATTTCTGAACTCTGTGATACCAAATGAGTGTATATTTATTATTTCTTTGTCGCTCCATTGGGAGACCCAGACAATTGGGTGTATAGCTTCTGCCTCCGGAGGCCACACAAAGTATTACACTTTTAAAAAAGTGTAACCCCTCCCCTCTGCCTATACACCCTCCCGTGGATCACGGGCTCCTCAGTTTTATGCTTTGTGTGGAAGGAGGCACACATCCACTCATGGAAAAAAAAAAAAAAAAGAGTTATCATACATAGGGATGGGCTGCATCTTAATGGGGAGGGTGCAGCTCTGCTGGGGCAGAAAATGGCTAGAAGGTTGGAGGAGTGTTTAAACTAGGAATGGGGGGCGAGGGTATTCACTTTATAGAAGGGGAATGTAGTGCAGATAGTGACCAGGGCACAAGTAATGAAATTGGGGGTGGTACGGGGGGAAGGGTTAGGACAGTCAATACAGTAAGCAGGAATATAGGTACAGAGTCATACGTAACGTGCATGTACACTAATGCCCGAAGCCTCACAAATAAGGTGGAGGAATTAGAATTAATATTGTTGGAAGAAAATTATGATATAGTGGGGATATCAGAGACATGGCTGGATGAGAGCTATGACTGGGCTGTTACTTTACAGGGTTATAGCCTATTCAGGAATGACCGTACAAATAAGCGAGGGGGAGGTGTGTGTCTATATGTAAAATCATCCTTAAAACCCATCCTGCGTGACAACATATGTGAGGGTACTGAGAATGTAGAGTCCCTATGGGTGGAGATAAGGGGGGGGAGAATGAATAATAAAATACTGATAGGGGTGTGTTATAAGACGCCGAATATTATGGAAGAGGTAGAGAATCTCCTCATAAAGCAAATTGATAAAGCAGCGAGTCTCGGAGAGGTAATTATTATGGGGGACTTTAACTATCCTGATATAAATTGGGGAACAGAAACTTGCAGTTCCAGCAAAGGAAATAGATTTTTGATAACAATGAAAGATAATTACCTTTCACAAATGGTACAGGACCCCACAAGAGGGGGAGCACTACTAGACCTTGTACTAACCAATAGGCCAGACCGCATATCAAATATACAAGTTGGGGGTTACTTGGGGAATAGTGATCACAAAATAATAAGTTTTCATGTATTCTTTAGTAAGATGTATAGTAGAGGGGCTACAAGGACACTAAACTTCAGGAAAGCAAATTTTAAACGGTTGAGAGATTATCTTAGTGCAATAAACTGGGATGATGTACTAAGTAATAAAAGTACACAAAGCAAATGGGAGACTTTTATGAGCATCCTGAATAGGGCTTGTGCAGAAAATATACCCTATGGGAACAAACATGCTAGAAATAGGAGGAAACCCCTATGGCTAAATAGAGCTGTAAGGGAAGCAATAAAAGAAAAACAGAAAGCCTTAAAAGAATTAAAGAGGGTAGGTAGTGATGAGGCATTATATAATTATAGAAAATTAAATAAAATATGTAAAAAGCAAATTAAGTTAGCTAAGTTTGAGACAGAGAGACTCATTGCGAGAGAAAGTAAAAATAATCCTAAAATATTCTTTAACTACATAAACAGCAAAAAACTGAAAAGCGATAGTGTTGGCCCCCTTAAAAATAGTCTTGGTGAAATGGTGGAAGGGGATGAGGGTAAAGCTAACCTGCTGAATGACTTTTTTTCTATGGTTTTTATACAAGAAAATGCCATGGCAGATGACATGACCAGTGATGCCATAAATTCACCCTTGAATATTACCTGCTTAACCCAGCAGGAAGTACGCCACCGCCTCGAAATCACTAAGGTTGACAAATCTCCGGGCCCGGATGGCATACACCCCAGAGTACTACAGGAATTGAGTTCTGTGATAGATAGACCATTATTTTTAATCTTCTCAGATTCCTTAATAACAGGGTCGGTACCGCAGGACTGGCGCATAGCAAATGTGGTGCCAATATTCAAAAAGGGGACAAAAACTGAGCCGGGAAATTATAGGCCGGTAAGTTTAACCTCTACGGTTGGTAAAATCCTTGAGGGTTTCTTGAGAGATGCTATACTGGAGTATCTCAAGAAAAATAACCTTATGACAGAGTATCAACATGGGTTTATGAGGGATCGATCCTGTCAAACTAATTTGATCAGCTTCTATGAAGAGGTAAGTTCAAGCCTGGACCAGGGAAATGCAGTGGATGTTGTGTATATGGACTTTTCAAAAGCTTTTGATACGGTGCCACACAAAAGGTTGGTACATAAAATGAGAATAATGGGGATAGGGGAAAATATGTGTAACTGGGTTAAAAACTGGCTCAGTGATAGGAAACAAAGGGTGGTTATTAATGGTACGTACTCGGACTGGGTCTCAGTTCATAGTGGGGTACCACAGGGGTCAGTATTGGGCCCGCTTCTTTTCAACATATTTATAAATGACCTTGTTGGGGGCATGCGGAGTAGAATTTCAATATTTGCAGATGATACTAAACTCTGCAGGGTAATCAATACAGAGGAGGATAATTTTATATTACAGGGAGATTTATGTAAATTGGAGGATTGGGCTGAGAAGTGGCAATTGAAGTTTAATGTAGATAAATGTAAGGTCATGCACTTGGGTAGAGGGAATAACATTTATGATTATGTACTTAATTGTAGAACACTGGGTAAAACAGACACAGAAAAAGACTTGGGTGTATGGGTGGATGGTAAACTTCACTTTAGTGGACAGTGTCAGGCAGCTGCTGCCAGGGCTAATAAAATAATGGGATGTATTAAAAGAGGTATAAGTGTTCATGAAAAAAATATAGTTCTACCTCTGTACAAGTCACTAGTGCGACCGCACTTAGAATACTGTGTACAATTCTGGTCACCGATATATAAGAAGGACATAGCTGAACTGGAGAGGGTGCAGAGAAGAGCGACCAAGATTATTAGAGGAATGGGGGGGCTGCAATACGAAGACAGGTTATTAAACTTGGGGTTATTTAGTCTGGAAAAACGAAGGCTTAGGGGAGATCTAATCACAATGTATAAATATATGAGGGGACAGTACAGAGACCTTTCCAAAGATCTATTTACACCTAGGCCTGCGACTGGAACACGGGGGCATCTGCTACGTCTTGAGGAAAGAAGGTTTAATCATAATCACAGACGAGGATTCTTTACTGTACGAGCAGTGAGACTATGGAACTCTCTGCCGCATGATGTTGTAATGAGTGATTCACTACTAACATTTAAGCAGAGACTGGACGCCTTTCTTGAAAAATTTAATATAACCAGTTATGTATATTAGATTTTATGACAGGGTATTGATCCAGGGAACTAGTCTGATTGCCGGATGTGGAGTCAGGAAGGAAATTTTTTCCCCATTGGAACTTGTTTGCCACATTGGGTTTTTTTTGCCTTCCTCTGGATCAACATGTTAGGCTACGGGTTGAACTAGATGGACTTAGAGTCTCCCTTCAACCTTAAAAACTATGATACTATGATACTATGATAGTATGACAGAAGAAAAGAAGTCCCCTATGGGGTCCCCGGCATGCTCCCTTCTCACCCTACTATGTCGGCGGTGTTGTTAAGGTTGAGGTACCCATTGCGGGTACAAAGGCTGGAGCTACATGCCGTCTCCTTCACCATCCCTTATGCGGCTCTGGGAGAAGTGGGAGCTTCATCGGTCATTCACCTGCTGAGACCGTGCTCCATCCGCAGCCCCTGGTGGAACCTGCTGGACCGGAGCGTTTTCATCCCCAGGGACCGGGCCCTGCACCTTCATGGTACTCTGTGTCCCCATGGGGGGACGGTACGGGGAGAGAGGTCGCCTCTCTCCCCAGTAGCGCCGTCCGTTGTTTTTTCATCGGACTTCCGCGCCGGCCGTGCCTGCTTGTCGGGCATGGCCTTAAATTTAGTCCCCGGCTTCATCGCGGCCTAGTCGCGAAAAATCCCGCCCCCGGGCCTGCTTGTCAGGGGGAAGGGCGGTATTACCGACAGAGGGCTGGAGCATCGTTGCATGCCTCCCCTCCCCTCTTATGGACCACTATGGGGCCTCCAGATTCCCGCCTTTTGCTGGCGCCGCCCATGGCTCCACTCCCTCCTTGAGAGCTCCGGCGGCCATGTTTGGCATTCTGCCGGTGTATGCTGCAGCTGCACATCTCTACAGCTCTGGGGGACCCACGACAGGGAATCTGGAGGACACCAGCGGTTGGTAAGCCACACCGGTCACCCGGTGCTGGTTCCCCTAGGGTGCCGTGATATATATATCTACATATATTATATATATTCGGAACGGCTGTTTAACCCTTTCCCATATACCCTCAGTGGTCGCTCTCCTAAGGGACACTTATTGCTTGCAGCATGTCGTCCACAAGGAGCAAAGCCCTTAAGACACAGGTTTTTTTCGCAGCCTGTACCTCTTGTGGGGCTATGTTGCCTGCGGGATCCACCTACCCTCACTGTGATCAATGCTCGACTCCTGCCACGCTTGCTCAGCCGGAGCCCGGGGCACTTGTGGGCCCCTCGGCTCATGTAGATCCCCCTGCTCCTCCTGAGCAGGCTGCAGGGACAGAGTCACCGTCATTGGCCTCTTTCGCTGAGAAACTCTCTGTCACTTTCTCAATCCATTGCACAGTTTATGGACAAATGGTCATCTAAGCTCCTTGAGGCTTTGCAATCCATACCGGGCTCTTCACAGGCCCCGGCCCCTGTTAGTTTGTCTCCTCCAGGGCCTTCTCGGTCCGCGCCGCAGCGCGCTCCCAGGATAGCCCCTAGGTCCCAGGCGGAGGACTCCTGCCTGGATCGCAGTCCCAGACCGGCTAAGCGGCCTCGCTGGGACTCTTCCCCGGCTTCCTCACGCTGCTCTGGATCTCAGCTGGAGGACTCTCAGGATGACGAGGCGGACGTGGGAGCTCAGGGCTCTGACCCTGACTTCGCCCTCAACCTTGATACCCCTGAGGGGGACGCCTTAGTAAATGATCTTATTTCGTCCATCAACCAGGTGTTGGATCTCTCTCCCCCGCCTCCAACGGTAGAGGAGTCGGTTTCTCAGCAGGAGAAACACCAATTTCGATTCCCCAAACGTACGCGCAATACGTTCTTTGATCACTCTAACTTCAGGGACGCTGTCCAGAAGCCCAGAGCGGTCCCGGAAAAGCGTTTTGCTAAAAGGCACTCTGACACGCGTTATCCCTTTTCACCTTAGGTCGTTAAGGGCTGGGCGCACTCACCCAAGGTGGATCCGCCAGTCTCTAGATTGGCTGCTAGGTCCGTTGTGTCTGTTGCCGATGGCTCATCCCTGAAGGATGCCACTGACAGACAGATAGAGCTCTTGGTGAAGTCTATTTATGAGGCCACGGGCGCGTCTTTTGCCCCGGCCTTTGCGGCTGTGTGGGCTCTCCAAGAAATCTCGGCATGTCTGACTGAGATTAATACTGTCACGCGGAATTCTGCTCCGCATGTGTCTTCCTTGACCTCTCAGGCATCAGCATTTTCGTCCTAAGCCATGAACGCCGTCCTGGACTCTGCTAGCCGTACGGCTGTAGCATCCGCTAACTCCGTGGCAGTCCGCAGGGCCATGTGGCTGCGCGAATGGAAAGCAGACTCTGCTTCCAAAAGGTTCTTAACTGGTTTGCCTTTTTCTGGCGAACGTTTGTTTGGCGAACGGTTGGATGAGATTATTAAGGAATCCTCGGGAAAGGACTCCTCCTTACCCCAGTCCAAACCTAAGAGACCTCAGCAGAGAAAAATCCAATCGAGGTTTCGGTCCTTTCGTCCCTCCGTCAAACCCCAATCCTCTTCGTCCAACCGGCCGGAGAAAGGCCAGAGGAACTCGTATGGGTGGCGGTCCAAGTCACGCCCCCAAAAGGCCGCAGGAGGCACTGCCTCCAAGACGGCCTCCTCATGACTCTCGGCCTCATCTAGCCACATCCTCGGTCGGTGGCAGGCTCTCCCGCTTTGGCGACGCCTGGTGGCCACACGTTCAAGACCGATGGGTGAGAGACATTCTGTCTCATGGTTACAGGATAGAGTTCAGCTCTCGACCTACGGCTCGTTTTTTCAGAACCTCCCCACCCCCCGCACAGGCAGACGCACTGTTTCAGGCAGTGGACGCTCTAAAGATGGAAGGAGTTGTGATTCCCGTTCCCCTTCAGGAACGTGGTCGCGGATTTTACTCCAACTTGTTCGTGGTGCCAAAAAAGGACGGGTCTTTCCGTCCCGTTCTGGACCTCAAGCTGCTCAACAGACATGTGAGAACCAGACGGTTTCGGATGGAATCTCTCCGCTCGGTCATCGCCTCGATGTCACAAGGAGACTTCCTAGCATCGATCGACATCAAGGATGCTTATCTCCATGTGCCGATCGCACCCGAACACCAACGTTTCCTGCGTTTCGCCATCGGGGACGAACACCTTCAGTTCGTCGCATTGCCCTTCGGCCTGGCGACAGCCCCACGGGTCTTCACCAAAGTCATGGCATCCGTCGTGGCGGTCCTGCACTCTCAGGGCCACTCGGTAATCCCATACTTGAACGATCTCCTAGTCAGGGCCCCTTCTCGGGTGGCGTGTCAACGAAGTCTTACCGTCACTCTGGCGACTCTCCAGCAGTTCGGGTGGATCATCAATTTCCCGAAATCCAAGTTGACGCCGACCCAATCACTGACTTACCTCGGGATGGAGTTTCATACCCTTCCAGCGTTAGTCAAGCTACCGCGGGACAAACAGCTTTCTCTGCAGGCGGGGGTGCAGTCACTTCTTCGGAGTCAGTCACACCCCTTAAGGCGCCTCATGCACTTCCTGGGGAAGATGGTTGCTCCTATGGAGGCAGTGCCGTTCGCGCAATTCCATCTACGGCCACTCCAATGGGACATTCTTCGCAAATGGGACAAGAGTTCGTCTTCCCTCGACAAGAACATCTCTCTTTCACTTGCAACCAAAACATCACTTCAGTGGTGGCTCCTACCCACATCTCTGTCTCGGGGAAAATCCTTCCTCCCCCCAACCTGGGCCGTGGTCACCACGGACGCGAGCCTGTCAGGTTGGGGAGTGGTTTTTCTCCACCACAGGGCTCAAGGAACCTGGACTCCAATAGAATCGTCCCTTCATATCAATATTCTGGAGATAAGGGCAGTATATCTAGCCCTATTGGCTTTCCATCGGTGGCTGGAGGGCAGGCAGATCCGAATCCAGTCGGATAACGCCACTGCCGTCGCCTACATCAACCACCAAGGCGGCACTCGCAGTCGTCAAGCCTTCCAGGAAGTCGAGCGGATTCTGCAGTGGGTGGAAGTCACAGGCTCCACCATCTCCGCAGTTCACATCCCGGGCGTGGAAAACTGGGAAGCAGATTTTCTCAGTCGTCAGGGCATGGACGCGGGGGAATGGTCTCTTCACCCAGACGTGTTTCGAGAGATCTGTCGCCGCTGGGGAATGCCGGACGTCGATCTCATGGCATCGAGACACAACAACAAGGTCCCGGCCTTCATGGCACGGTCTCAGGATCACAGAGCTCTGGCAGCGGACGCTCTGGTCCAGGATTTGTCGCAGTTTCGACTGCCATATGTGTTTCCCCCTCTGGCAATGCTGCCCAGAGTACTACACAAGATCCGGTCCGACTGCCGTCGCGCCATTCTCGTCGCTCCAGACTGGCCGAGGCGGTCGTGGTATCCGGATCTGTGGCATCTCACGGTGGGTCAACCGTGGGCGCTTCCAGACCGTCCAGACTTGCTGTCACAAGGGCCGTTTTTCCATCTGAATTCTGTGGCCCTCAACCTGACTGTGTGGCCATTGAGTCCTGGCTCCTAGCGTCTTCAGGGTTATCTCAGGATGTCATTGCCACCATGAGACAAGCCAGGAAGCCAACGTCCGCCAAAATCTATTACAGGTCTTGGCAACTTTTCTTATCCTGGTGCTCTGATAACGGTTTGTCTCCATGGCCGTTTGCTTTACCCACATTTCTTTCATTCCGACAATCTGGAATGGACAAGGGTTTGTCCCTCGGCTCTCTCAAGGGCCAAGTGTCGGCGCTCTCCGTGTTTTTTTTTCAAAAGCGTCTAGCCAGGCTTCCGCAGGTCCGCACGTTCCTGCAGGGGGTTTGCCACATGGTCCCACCTTACAAACGTCCGTTGGATCCTTGGGATCTTAACAGGGTTCTGACGGCTCTTCAAAAGCCGCCTTTTGAGCCGCTGCGGGATGTTTCTCTTTCCCGTCTTTCTCAGAAGGTGGCCTTCCTGGTGGCGGTCACATCACTTCGGAGAGTGTCTGAGCTTGCAGCGCTGTCATGCAAAGCCCCCTTCCTGGTTTTTCACCAGGATAAGGTGGTTCTGCGTCCTGTCCCGGAATTTCTTCCTAAGGTGGTATCCCCCTTTCATCTAAATCAGGATATCTCCTTGCCTTCCTTTTTCCCTAATCCAATTCACCAGTGTGAAAAGGATTTGCACTCTTTGGATCTAGTGAGAGCACTCCGGTTCTACGTGTCTCGCACGGCGCCCCTGCGCCGTTCAGACGCGCTCTTTGTCCTTGTCGCTGGCCAGCGTAAGGGCTCTCAGGCCTCCAAGTCAACCTTGGCTCGGTGGATCAAGGAACCGATTCTCAAGGCCTACCGTTCTTCTGGGCTTCCACTTCCTTCAGGGTTGAAAGCCCATTCTACCAGAGCCGTAGGAGCGTCCTGGGCTTTGCGGCACC
This sequence comes from Anomaloglossus baeobatrachus, assembly GCF_048569485.1. Taxonomy (NCBI): domain Eukaryota; kingdom Metazoa; phylum Chordata; class Amphibia; order Anura; family Aromobatidae; genus Anomaloglossus; species Anomaloglossus baeobatrachus. The sequence continues at coordinate 25,891 of NW_027443450.1, read as the reverse complement.
GGGCGACGGCTCAGCAGGTGTGTCAGGCAGCTACATGGTCTAGTCTGCACACTTTCACGAAGCACTATCAAGTGCATGCCTATGCTTCGGCAGACGCCAGTCTAGGTAGGAGAGTCCTCCAGGCGGCGGTTGCCTACCTGTAAGAGGGGACCGTTTTCGGCTCCTTTTATTGAGGTATTCTTTTACCCACCCAGGGACTACTCTTGGACGTCCCAATTGTCTGGGTCTCCCAATGGAGCGACAAAGAAAAAGGGAATTTTGTTTACTTACCGTAAATTCCTTTTCTTCTAGCTCCTATTGGGAGACCCAGCACCCGCCCCTGTGCCCTTCGGGCTGGTTGTTCTTTTGTGTACACATGTTGTTGATGTTGATTTGTTCTTATGGTTCATGGTCTTCAGTTCTCCGAACATCCTTCGGATTGAATTTACCCTAGACCAATTTATAAGTTTTCTCCTTCCTGCTTTTGCACCAAAACTGAGGAGCCCGTGATCCACGGGAGGGTGTATAGGCAGAGGGGAGGGGTTACACTTTTTTAAAAGTGTAATACTTTGTGTGGCCTCCGGAGGCAGAAGCTATACACCCAATTGTCTGGGTCTCCCAATAGGAGCTAGAAGAAAAGGAATTTACGGTAAGTAAACAAAATTCCCTTTTTTTTAACCCTCTTATTTTTAGTGGGGCGAATGGGGAGTGATTTAAATTTTTAGTTGGTTTTTTTAATTCTTTAAAACTTTTTTTTAAATTTTTTTTATTTTAATAGTCCCCCTCGGGGTAAGGATTAGCTGTCTGATCGCTTGTTCATTTCTGCTGATCAGAGCGGCAGAGCTCTGATCAGCTGAAATGCTGCTGTCCTGTTACAACCAGCCGGCTGTAACAGGATGTGAGTCATGAGTCATGACATAACCCTGTGCTACCATGGCAACCATCGGCTTCCCGTGATCGCGTCACGGGGACTCCGATAGCGTCGAGGAAAGGAAATTTCCCTGCCATGGCCATTTACATTGCGCTGTCAGTAATTGACAGCGCGGTCTAAGGGATTAAAAGGCATGGGTGAATCGTGGATCCACCCTTTCTTGTAAGCTACACATGTCTGCTGTTCAGATCAGCATATATGTGCGGAAATCGGTGCCGGTTTACTGCAGCAGCCGACGATGATTACACCGCCATTATCTACGATGTACCCAGTACGTCCAATGTCTGTAAGAGGTTAAGTCCCTTGTGGTCATTCCTATGTAGATTTTCTGGCATGGATACTGGGCGTAATAAATCACGCCCTTAGAAGCACAAATATGTTGGTGATTTATTGTGTAAGTTTGTGTTCTTTCCGATTTTTTAATGGGAATCTGTCACCAGATTTGGGGACTACAAGCTGTGTCCAATACCACTGAGTTCTTATATACAGCATTCCAAAATACTGTATATAAGAGCCTAGGCCGCTCTGTAAAACGGAAAAAGTACTTTTATAATACTCACCTAGGGTGGGTCCAGTCCAATGGGTGTCGCAGCTCTCCAGTGCGGTGCCTCCTCTTTCAGGTCTGACGCATCCTCTCTGCTGCGATCTTCGGCCTCCTTCTTCTCAGTCCGGTGTGGATGATGTGTCTACGTCATCCACACGAGCCGACATTGCGGTCCTGCGCAGGCGCATTCATCTGCCCTGCTGATCAAAGTACTGTAATGTGCAGGCGTGAGGAAAGGTTAACCCCTTCACGACCGGCCGACTTTACACTTTCCGGTATTTTTGGGGGGTTTGCCATTCTTCTGACAGACGTAACTTTTTTTATTTTTCAGTCAATATGGTCATGTGAGGGCTCATTTTTTGCAGAATGAGCTGTAATTTTAAATGAAACCGTGAGTTTTACCATGCAGTGTACTGTAAAATGGCAAAAAAATTCCAAATGTGGAGAAATTGCAAAAAAAAGTGTGATTGCTCTATTGTTTTTGAGACATTTTATTCACTGTGTTCACTATATGGTAAACCTGATGTGCTGCTGTGATGCCTGAGGTTACTGCAAGTTTGTAGACACCAAACATGAATAGGTTTATTTTAATCTAAGGGGTTAAAAAAATAATCAGAAGTTTGTCCGAAAAAAGTGACGGACGTTTTGCGCCATTTTCTGAGACCCATAGCGTTCTCATTTTTTTAAATCTATGGCTCAGTGATGGCTTTTGTTAGTATCTCGAGCTGACGTTTTTAACAGTATCATTTTCTTTATCGTTCCTTTGGGAGACCCAGACCTTGGGTGTTTAGCTTCTGCCTCCGGAGGACACACAAAGTACTACACTTGAAAGTGTAGCTCCTCCCTCTGAGCTTATACACCCCCTGGTGAGCAGACCCAGCCAGTTTATCGCTTTGTGTTCAGGAGGCATACATCCACACATGCATTCTCATATGATTTTTTCCTTTTTGGAATGAGATTGAAGAAGTGCGGGTCCACGTCTGGACCCCCGGCATGTCCCTTCTCACCCCACTGTGTCGGCGGTGTTGTAAAGTTGATTTCCAAGGCTGGAGCCTTACATGCCGTGCTCCTTCACCATCCCTCCTGGGCTCTGGCTTGAAGTGGGAGCCAGCACAGTCTCCATGCCTGGCAGGAGACCGGTCTCCATCCGCAGCCCTTCAGGACCCTGCTGGACCGGAGCACTCATCCCCAGGGACCTGGCCCTGCGTCTCAGCAGCTAAGTACCTGAGACGTTTATATATTGGGGGTCCCTGTGCTTTATTGTTTGGGGAGAGTGTGCTTACTGTATTTATTGGCATTTCCGGCGGATTCTCTAGCTGTCGCCCGAGAACCGGTCTCTGGTTGTGGACCACTGTATATACTCTCTGGGGTTCATTCTCTTGCAGAGCCCCCGCTCCAGCAGCATGTCTCACATGAGGAGCAAGGCTCCAAAGCTTTATACTGTATGCGCTGCATGTAAGCTCCAGCTGCATGAACCGAGCACCTATCCACATTGTGATGTCTGCTCTAACTTGGTGGTGCCACAGCATGGAGTCTCACCCCCAGTGGTCTCTCAGGCTGCTCCTGCACCTGTGGCTGAACCCCCGGCTTGGGTAGAATCCTTTTCTAGGTCTATTTCCCAGTCTTTTGCTGAGTCCATGGGACTTCTGTCCAGGACTTTGATGAATATGCATCAGCCCCCTTCACAGGGTGCCTCTACTGCTAAGGGTCCCTTAGGACCGGAGCTCACAGAGGATTCATCATCAGGGCCTAGACCCCGTCCTCCTAAGAGGAGACGCAGGGTTTCCTCTCCCTCCTCCTCCCGCGGCTCTGATTCAAGAGCTGACTCGCAGGATGAGGAGGATGCCTTTACAGGGGGCTCGGAGGCTAACTCCATGTACCCCATTGATCTGTCCGAGGGTGACTCAGATCTTAGTGACTTGATTGCTTCCATTAATTCTGTACTGGATCTCAATCCGCCAGTATCAGAGGAACAACCCTCTCTGGCAGAAAAACACCAGTTTACCTAGCCTAAGAGAGCAAAGAGTGTGTTCTTTAACCACTCCAGTTTTCAGGCTGCTGTGACCAAGCCCAGGGCCTGTGCTGACAAACGCTTCCCAAAGCGTGGTTCTGATGACCGTTTTCCCTTTCCACCTGAGGTGGTCAAGGAGTGGGCTCATTCACCAAAGGTAGACCCTTCGGTGTCTAGGCTCTCAGCCCGGACCGTTGTGTCGGTGGCTGATGGCACCTCCCTTAAGGATTCCACTGACTGTCAGATTGACCTTCTGGCCAAATCCGTGTATGAAGCGGCGGGGGCCGCGTTTTCCCCGACTTTTGCAGCAGGAGATGCATTCCCTCACCAGGGAATCTATGCCCGAAATGGTTGCCTTAACTTCTCAAGCTTCAGCTTTTTCATCTTACGCCATGTCTGCCATGCTGGAGGCTTCTCACCGCACTGCGGTGGCTTCGGCTAATTCCCTCATTATCCGCAGGATCTTGTGGCTTCGAGAGTGGAAGGCAGATGCTTCTTCTAAGAAGTACCTTGCTGGGCTCCCTTTTGCTGGGTCCCGGCTGTTCGGAGAACAGCTGGATGAAATTATTAAGGAAGCTACTTTCGGGAAGAGTACTTCCATGCCACAAACCAAAACCAGGAAACCTGCCCAGGGTAGGAGTCAGTCGAGGTTTCGCTCCTTTCGTTCCTCCAACTGGTCGTCCTCTAAGCCCTCGGCCTTGTCCGCTAACTCAGCCAAGGACCAGAAATCCAACTGGCGCCCAAAAGCGCGTCCACAGAAGACCGCAGGAGGTGCTGCCACTAAGGCAGCCTCCTCGTGACTCTCTGCCCGCTCCGGCGACGTCCTTAGTCGGTGGCAGGCTCTCCCACTTTGGCGACGCTTGGTTTCAACACGTCTCCGATCAGTGGGTGAGAGATATCATCTCCCACGGCTACAGGATAGAATTCTCTTCCAGCCCGCCAAACAGATTTTTTCTCTCAACTCCCCCTTGCTCCAAGGCCGCCGCCTTCTCACAGGCCGTGGCAGCCTTGCAGGCCAACGGAGTAATTGTACCAGTTCCCGCCCGGGAACGGTTCAGAGGTTTCTACTCAAATCTCTTCCTAGTTCCCAAAAAGGACGGTACCTTCCGGCCCATCCTGGATCTCAAGCTTCTCAACAAGCATGTTCAAGTGCGGCACTTTCGTATGGAGTCTCTGCGATCAGTCATTGCCTCAATGACCCAAGGGGATTTCCTGGCATCCATCGACATCAGAGATGCCTATCTGCATGTTCCAATTGCAGTTTCACACCAGCGTTGGCTACGTTTTGCAATAGGAGAAGATCATTTCCAATTCGTGGCTCTTCGCTTCGGGTTAGCCACGGCCCCTCGGGTATTCACCAAGGTCATGGCAGCAGTGATTGCAGTTCTGCACCTCCAGGGGTTGGCAGTGATTCCTTACCTGGACGACCTTCTAGTCAAGGCTTCATCCAGCGCAGACTGTCATCGGAGTGTCTCGCTCACTCTCGCCACTCTAGCCCAATTCGGGTGGCTTGTCAATCTTCCCAAATCCTCTCTGACTCCGACCCAGAGTCTCACGTACCTAGGGATGCAGTTCGAGACTTTGCCGGCACTTTTGAAGTTGCCCTTAGTCAAACAGCAGTCACTCCAGCTAGCGGTGCGCTCTCTGCTGAGGCCCCGCCGTTATACCCTCAGGCGTCTGATGCAGGTGCTGGGTCAAATGGTAGCGTCCATGGAGGCTGTTCCCTTTGCCCAGTTCCATCTGCGCCCCCTGCAGCTGGACATTCTCCGCTGTTGGGACAAGCGGCCTTCCTCCTTACACAGGTTAGTGGCTCTGTCGCCACGGATCAGGAGCTCTCTTCAGTGGTGGCTTCGGCCCCTCTCCCTGTCCCAAGGGCGCTCCTTCCTGACCCCGTCCTGGGTGATTCTCACCACGGATGCCAGTCTATCCGGCTGGGGAGCGGTATGTCTCCACCACAGAGCGCAGGGCACTTGGACTCCGTCCGAGTCAGCCCTTTCAATCAATGTGCTGGAAACCAGAGCCGTGCTTCTAGCTCTCCTAGCTTCTCACCACCTGCTGGCGGGCAGGCACATTCGAGTCCAGTCAAACAACGCGACCGCGGTTGCCTACATCAATCACCAGGGCGGGACACGAAGCCGCCTAGCAATGATGGAGGTACAACGCATCCTTCAATGGGCGGAGGACTCCAAGTCCACCATATCCGCAGTCCACATCCCAGGCGTGGAAAACTGGGAGGCAGATTATCTCAGCCGTCAAACCGTGGACGGTGGCGAGTGGTCCCTGCACCCGGCAGTGTTTCAGTCAATCTGCCGCAAATGGGGCACTCCGGACGTGGACCTAATGGCATCCCGTCACAAATTTTCCTGTCCTGGTGTCGCTCTACCGACCATCCTCCTTGGCCATTCTCCTTGCCGACCCTTCTGTCTTTTCTACAGTCCGGTCTGCAGCTAGGACTGTCCCTCAACTCTCTCAAGGGACAAGTCTCAGCTCTGTCAGTTCTGTTCCAGCGGCGTCTCGCTCGGCTGGCTCAGGTTAGCACCTTCATGCAAGGCGCGTCTCACATCATTCCGCCTTACCGGCGGCCCTTGGATCCCTGGGACCTTAACTTGGTTCTCACGGTTTTGCAGAAACCCCCTTTTGAGCCTCTTGGGGAGGTTTCTTTGTATCGTCTTTCTCAGAAGGTGGCCTTTCTGGTGGCCATAACTTCCCTCAGGAGAGTCTCTGATTTGGCTGCGCTCTCTTCGGAGTCACCTTTTTTAGTTTTTCATCAAGACAAGGTGGTTCTCCGTCCGACTCCGGACTTTCTTCCTAAGGTGGTCTCTCCTTTCCACCTTAACCAGGACATTACCCTACCTTCCTTCTGTCCGGCTCCTGTTCATCGCTTTGAAAAAGCGCTGCATACTCTGGATCTGGTGCGTGCTCTCCGGATCTATGTGTCTCGCACCGCTGCGCTTAGGCGGTGCACCTCTCTTTTTGTGCTAACCACAGGTCGGCGCAAGGGCCTCCCTGCTTCTAAGCCGACCTTAGCCCGTTGGATTAGATCGACCATTTCGGACGCCTACCAGAGTACTCAGGTGCCTCCCCCGCCGGGGATCAAGGCACATTCGACCAGAGCTGTCGGTGCCTCTTGGGCTTTCAGGCACCAGGCTACGGCTCAACAAGTCTGTCAGGCTGCCACTTGGACTAGCCTGCATACCTTCTCGAAGCACTACCAAGTGCATGCTCATGCTTCGGCAGATGCGAGCTTGGGCAGACGCATCCTTCAGGCGGCTGTCGCCCATTTGTGAAGTTAGGTTCTGCCTACTTCTTAATTTTTCTGTTTATTCCCACCCAGGGACTGCTTTGGAACGTCCCATGGTCTGGGTCTCCCAAAGGAACGATAAAGAAAAAGAGAATTTTATTTACTTACCGTAAATTCTTTTTCTTATAGTTCCGTATTGGAAGACCCAGCACCCTCCCTGTTGCCTGTTGGCAATTTCTTGTTCCGCGTGTTATCACCGGCTGTTGTCGTGGACAGAGTCTCCGGTTGTTCCGGCTCTTGCTCTGTTCTACTTGTGGGTGGCTATTCTCCTTCAGCTTTTGCACTAAACTGGCTGGGTCTGCTCACCAGGGGGTGTATAAGCTCAGAGGGAGGAGCTACACTTTTAAGTGTAGTACTTTGTGTGTCCTTCAGAGGCAGAAGCTAAACACCCAAGGTCTGGGTCTCCCAATACGGAACTATAAGAAAAAGAATTTATTGTAAGTAACAAAATTCTCTTTTTTGCGCAGATGCTATGTTTTCATTGCCTGTTATTGCATTTTGCTTAAGATTTAGGGGGTGATGCGGGGTGCATTGTGTGTGTGTAGGGGCTGATGGACGGTGCATTATGTGTGTGTGTGTGTGTGGGTGTAGGGAGTAATGGGGGTGCATTGTGTGTGTAGGGAGTAGTAGGGGTGCATTGTATTGTGAGTGTGTGTGTGTAGGGGGTGATGGGGGGTGCATTGTGTGTGTGTAGGGGCTGATGGATGGTGCATTGTGTGTGTGTTTGTGTAGGGAGTAATGGGGGTGCATTGTGTGTGTAGGGAGTAGTAGGGGTGCATTGTATTGTGAGTGTGTGTGTGTAGGGGGTGATGGGGGGTGCATTGTGTGTGTGTAGGGGCTGATGGACGGTGCATTGTGTGTGTGTTTGTGTAGGGAGTAATGGGGGTGCATTGTGTGTGTAGGGAGTAGTGGGGGTGCATTGTATTGTGTGTGTGTGTGTGTGTAGGGGGTGATGGGGGGTGCATTGTGTGTGTGTAGGGGCTGATGGACGGTGCATTGTGTGTGTGTGTGTGTGTAGGGAGTAATGGGGGTGCATTGTGTGTGTGTGTGTGTGTGTGTGTGTGTGTGTGTGGAGTAGTGGGGGTGCATTGTATTGTGGGTGTGTGTGTGTAGGGGGTGATGGGGGGTGCATTGTATTTGTGTGTGTAGCAGGTGAAGGGGGGATGTATTTGTGTGTGTGTGTGTGTGTGTGTGTGGGGGGGGGTAATGGAGCGTGTATTGTGTGTGTGTGTGTGTGTATGTGTGAGGGTAATGGGGGTGCATTGTAGTGTGTGTGTGTAGGGGGTGATCGGGGGTGCATTGTGTGTGCGTAGGTGGGGATGGGGGGGTGCATTGTATTGTGTGCGTGGGGAGATGGTAATGGGGGGTGCATGGTATTTGGGTGTGTGTATGTAGTGGGTGATGGGGGGATGTATTGTATTGTGTGTGTGTGTGTGTGTGTGTGTGGAGAGGGGCGCGGAGTCATTAATCGAGCTATAGTTACATTTAATTCTCAAAATTTTCGTTTCATTCACCTTTTCCGTTCTAATATTTTACAATGTGAACGACCATGGCTTTGATCCTGGGTACGCCCATGCACAGGCCTGAGTGGGCCCCGGCACCCAGCCTTTCAATCGTAAACTTCAGTGATCGTACAAGTTCTGTATGATCACTGAAGTTTTCGCAGTTGCAGGACCTTTAGTGACATCACATGTGTCATGTGACTCACCAAAGGTCCTAGCGGTGCACTGCGGGAGTCCCCAGGCCTGCACCAACCGCGCCGGTATTCAGATGTATGCGCGTCTTTCAGGCGCGCAATACATTTGTACAGTGCGGCCGGTGACAGGAGGGAGAGCAGCTCTGCTCAGCCCCGCAACGTACCGTCATCGCCAGGGCTGCAGAGGAGCGCGCCTCAGTCCTGCACCGACATCATCATCACCGAGGCCACAGCTGCAGGGATGAAGAGGAGGACGCGCAGGCACAGGTAAGCGCTCCAGAGGAGTCGAAGATGTACTTTTATATGAGGGGCTGCGGGTGGGGGAGGAGCAGTGTTATTTTACAAGTGGCATTAAGAAGCGGTGGGGGACTTTATGGAGCATATTATGGGGCAGTGGCGGACATAATAGGGCAGTGGGGGACATAATAGGGCAGTGGGGACATTATAGGGCAGTGGGGGACATTATAGGGCAGTGGGGGACATAATAGGGCAGTGGGGGACATAATAGGGCAGTGGGGGACACAATAGGGCAGTGGGGGACACAATAGGGCAGTGAGGGACACTATAGGGCAGTGGGGGACTTTATAGGGCAGTGGGGAACATTATAGGGCAGTGGGTGACATTATAGGGCAGTGGGTGACATTATAGGGCAGTGGGGGACATTATAGGGCAGTGGGGGACATAATAGGGCAGTGGGGGACATTATAGGGCAGTGGGGGACATGATAGGGCAGTGGGGGACATGATAGGGCAGTGGGGGACATGATAGGGCAGTGGTGGACATGATAGGGCAGTGGTGGACATGATAGGGCAGTGGGGGACATGATAGGGCAGTGGGGGACATGATAGGGCAGTGGGGGACATGATAGGGCAGTGGGGAACATCATAGGGCAGCGGGGGACATCATAGGGCAGCGGGGGACATAATAGGGCAGCGGGGGACATTATAGGGCAGTGGAAGGACATTATAGGGTAATGGGGGCCATTATGAAGCAAATTGGGGCATTATAGGTCAGTGGGGGACGTTGTGAAAGAAATTGGAACATTATAGGGCAATGGGGGACATTATGAGGCATCAAAGATTTTGGAAGGCAGCATAGTATAATGAGGAGGGGGGGATTTATACAGGGATGTAGTTGGGAGAGATATTATAGAAAGGGCAATTTTTGGGGGGACATTTTGGAAAGGGGCACTTTGTGGGGCTATTTTGGAGAGCAGGATTGTGGGGTGATATTTTGAGCAGGAAGCAATTAACAACCCCTTCTGATTCCACTTGTTTCCCCAGACATTATTAAATAAAAGGGGCCAGGATGAGGGACATAATTACTATATGGGGCCAGGATGAGGGACATAATTACTATATGGGGCCAGAATGAGGGACATACATTATTAGTTTATGGCACATGGGGCATAATTACTGTAGGGGCAAATTAGGGGACATTATTACTGATGAAATATAAGTTCATTTTGAGGATACTGTCTCCAATGGGGGAACAAGAGTCTGACGTGGTGTAGAAATTGGGGAAATAGTGAGGAATGTACTCTGGGAGTGATCGGCTATAGGTGACTGTTATTTTCTGCAGAGTCGCGTCTTGGCAGGAAGAAGTGATGACGGTCAGCGCCGGATGAAGAGAAAAAGCGAAGATGAATAAAGTCAGCTAGAGACGTCACTGGTAAGTCAGTCACGGTATTTCTCCCTTGTATGTGGTTGTATTCGGTCACTATGTGGTCTGGTCACGGTGTGGTGGTATTTCTCCCTTGTATGTGGCTGTATTTGTTCAGTGTTTGGTGGTAATATGTGGTCTGGTCACGGTGTGGTGGTATTTCTCCCTTGTATGTGGCTGTATTTGGTCACTGTTTGGTGGTAATATGTTGTCTGATCACTGTGTGGTGGTATTTATTACTTGTATGTGGTTGTATTTGGTCACTATGTGGTGGTAATATGTTGTCTGGTCGCGGTGTGGCGGTATTTCCCCCTTGTATATGGTATTATTGATTTTGGTATAGTGGATTGTGTTGTGTATGGAGGTTACTTTCTCTCTATAAGGGGGAGATTTTTTCCAGTAGAAATTAAATACTTAAACATTTAACCCCTCCCCTCCCTGTCCTGCCCTGTCCTGTGACTATTACACTGCAGTAAATATGCACTTACAGAGATTCTCCAGTGAAAACAAGTAATCACCTTTACTAAGGCCACGTGCACACACTGAGTATTCAGTGAGTTTTTTTACCTCAGTATTTGAAGCCAAAACCAGGAGCAGTAAAATCAGAGAAAAAGTGTGTGAACGTAGCCTAAAGATTAGTGATAACTTATTCATCTGTGTGGACCGATTGCTGGGACCTGCACCGATCGTGCAACTTTTATCCCCCATTACACTGGAGCTCGTGTCCGACTCGACCCCTGATCCATTCATTCCCTCAGTGGCTGCGAGCGCTGCGCTTGTTATTATCTGGCTGCTCCACAGAGGATGAATGGAGCTGCGGTCACACATCCCACCCCACAGAGGATGAATGGAGCTGCAGTCACACACCCCACCCCACAGAGGATGAATGGAACTGCGGTCACACATCCCACCCCACAGAGGATGAATGGAGCTGCTGTCACACACCCCACCCCACAGAAGATGAGTGGAACTGCGGTCACACATCCCACCCCACAGAGGATGAATGGAGCTGCGGTCACACACTCCACCTGCTGCTGCAAAAAGTTCCCCAATCTTCCTATCGGTGCGGTTTCCACTGGTCTGGTTCCACCGATCAATAAGTTATCACCAACCTACCCTGTGGATCGGTGATAACTTGTTTTCACTAAAGACCCCATTACTGCAAACTACTATAATTGTACATCCCAGTTATGATGCACAATATAGATGTGCAGGAGCCGTCTGTGTATACAGTCAAAGCAACACAATAATGGCGATAACACTAATGGGTGTTTATATTTAGCTGTAGGGTGGGCCCCTGGAGTCAATTCTCCTGGTGGGCCCCAGACAGCCCAGTCCACCCCTGGCTATCATGATAGCCACCAGATCGTTAAGGGGTTAAAGATCTCTTACGCATATGCACTACAATACATGGATCTGCTTTGAGCAGGACAGATCAAAGTGCGCCTGCGCAGGACCTCAATGCCAGCTAGTGAGCATGATGTAGGACGCGTCATGCACATGGGCCTCAGAAAAAGGAGGATGGCGATCGCCGCAGAGAGGAAATGCCGGACTAGAGAGAGGAGGCAATGGGTTTGAGATAATGATCAATAACTTTGCTAGCTATTTCATCATCAGCTGACGGTCTCCTTTTTTTCTCAGCTCCAGATCCCCTTGAGTGGAGCCCCAAAAATTGGTCTGTGCGATTTCTTCCTGTAAGCTCCCAAAGTAAGTCTGCCATCTTGTCTTTCTTCTTCCTGCTCCAGCTGTAAGGCTACTTTCACATTTGACAGGATGCAAACCGCATATGACCGGATCCTGTGGATTGAATGTGCAACGCATGCAACCGCAATTGTTATTTTATTGTTATTTTATTGTATGCTTCTACTTTTACTTGTGATGGATGAAGGGGAACACAGAATTTATCGGCTTGCACTGGAGTCAGCTGATCGGGAATAAGCTGAACTCCTGATCTCACAGCCCGCCCACGCTGTGATGGATGCAGGTTAACAGCAATCACTGCCTGCTGCCGATCACGTGTGACCATGTTCGGGCTGTGTGGTCATGAGTTCAGCTGAGTTCAGATCAGCTGACTCCAGTGTCGGCCGATTACTTGTTCTGTGTCCCCCTGCATCCATCGCAGAGTGTGCGGGCTGGAGTTCAACAGAGTTCAGATCAGCTGACCCCAGTGTCGGACGAATTCAGCTGACCTCACAGGCAGCACACGCTGCGATGGATGCAGGGGCACCCAGAACAAGTAATCGGCCAACACTGGAGTCAGCTGATCAGATTACTTGATCTGCTGGCTGTATGGTTAGAAGTAGGGATGAGTGAGCACTAAAATGCTCGGGTTCTCGGTAGCCCATGAGTATTTTTTTTTTTTAAATTCATTAAAAAATAAACAAAAACCCCAAAAACATAACCCTAACTCTAGGGTTAGGGGGTAAAAAAAATAAAATGTGTGGACTCCCGCTGCATTTTCTAATGCTAAGGTAACCCAAGCAGCTACTGGCTGCTAACCCCCACTGCTTATATGACCTTCACTGGCAATGAAAAATCCAGGGAAGCCCTTTTTTTAACGTTTTTTGCGCAAAAACTAAAAAAAAAAAAGACAGCTTCACCCTGTTTTTGTATGCTAGCCAGGTAGAGCAAGTAGGTACGTGCTGCCCCCAACCCCCAGCTGCCTATTTGTACCCGGTTGGGAACCAAAAATACAGGGAAGCCCTTTTTTAATTATTTCATGAATTTCATGAAATAATTAAAAAAAAACAAAAAAACGACATGGGCTTCGCCCAATTTTTGTGATGAGCCAGGTACAAGTAGGCAGCTGGGGATGGGAATACGCAGTGCAGGGTGGACCAAGCTTTCTTGCCCCCCCCGCTTCGAATTGCAGTCAACAGTCGCCCCAGAAAATGGCGCTTTCTTAAAAGCGCTATCTTCTGGCGTTGTATCCAACATCTCTCCCAGCGGGTGGCACGTTGGGTAATAAGGGGTTAATACCAGCTTTGTTTTACCTGCTGGTATAAAGCCTGAGATTGCTAATGTCAGGCCAAGTTTGACCCGGCCATTAAGAATCTCCAATAAAGGGTTAAAAAAAAAGACATCACACAGAAAAAATACTTTATTAGAAATAAATACACAGACACTTTATTAGAAATAAATACACAGACACACTTAGGGACTCCATCTTTATTACTCCCTCTCACCCCTTCACGATCCTGGTCTTCTGTCTGAGAGAGAGGGAGATTTCTGTATTGACCATGCCAAGTTGCTTTCTGGGCATGCTCAGTACAAAAAACAGGATTCTGTCTATCAGGATCCGGCGACTTCCGGTACAGCAGGATCGGGGTCATTGAAATACATTGCAGGTACCACTGCATGTACTAATACAGATGGCCACCTGGTGGCGCTATAATAACACAAAAATCTAATATCACCCATGTAACGCAGCCTAAGCCTCAAAGGCTACCATTACTATTATCGATAGAGCTAACAGCCATGAATCATCGTGATCCGGACTCACCTATAAAGTTCACTTATAACTGGATGTTTTGAGTAGCCCTGACACGCGTTTCTCACCTGGTTTCCTTGCTTGAGGAAAGTATAATGTGCATGTTTTTATATGTGGTGTCTTGGGCGAGATCGTCGCTGTTTGGACGCGTGCAGGGGGTGGGACGCCGCACATAGAGTCCGCCTCATCCGGTCATTCCAGGGGAAGCAGTTAACCCATGCATCCTTCTAAGGAAGCTCCCTCGGCGGGGACTCATGCTGAGGCAGCCACGCACATGCGCATCCAACGAGACCATATTACTACTGCCACCTACTACTGGCAAGTGAAAGGGCACGACCAGGGTGGTAAGAAAATCATCCAAACATAAGGAGAATCAGCGTTAGCCTAAAGAATATGACCATGTATAGTCCTTAAAAGATTTTCTAATGTCCCTATATCATGCAGAGATAAAATTCATATAGTAATATGTGTATATATATATATATATATATATATATATAATATATATATATATATACACCCCTAGATTCTAAATGGACCTTGTCAATACCACAAATTTTCAATCCTGTGGGACCACAGTCATGGCGCAGCTTGTAATGTCTCTGGATCATCCTCAGGGAATCAAGATCCACAACATCACACACCGCAATTATTCCCTAACATGTTCCCTCGTGCGGATGCGTTTTTCCCTTGATGTAACCCAATATAAATTAGGCTACAGTCACATACTGCATAATAGATAACGTGACTTTTAGTGCATGATTTGTAACTTTTTATTTTATACTCTTTAGGTCCATCCCAAGCTGACAACATCTCTGGGCAGACAAAAGGAAAACAACCAAATTTGGGACTCCCTTTCTCAAAGCGAGATACCACCCTAGGTACGTAATGGTTCTTCACCAGCATATCCTTTAGGCTTTTCCCCCTTCTAACAGGTAAGAGTGGGCGATGAGTAAAACGTCGTTCAAACTCTGGTCGGTCTTCAGTAATGACCAGTGTTTGTTCAAGATCTGCCTGATCGCCCCCCTCTGACTGTTAACTTGGAGATGAAATGTATCTGTGAGGAAAAGAAGGATTTTTGTGTACTCACCGTAAAATCTCTTTCTCTGAGTCTTCATTGGGGGACACAGGACCGTGGGTTATGCTGCTGCTGTCACTAGGAGGCTGACACTAGGTAAACAAAAAAATTTAGCTCCTCCCTAGCAGTATACACCCTGAGCCGGAGGCGTACTCAAATCAGTTTGGTGCACAAGCAGTAGGAGAAGTACAAACACAACCATACCCAAATCCAGGTAACTACTACAATAAAGTCGCCATGCTTAAAGTGGCCGAGGAACATGGACCACTGAAACATTGCAGGCAATAAGTAAATGACAAAAAAACAAAACCATAAACCAAAACCAAGCAGGGTGGGTGCTGTGTCCCCCAGTGAAGACTCAGAGAAAGAGATTTTACAGTGAGTACACAAAAATCCTTCTTTCTCTTTCGTTTTATTGGGGGACACAGGACCGTGGGACGTCCAAAAGCAGTCCCTGGGTGGGAAGAGGCAAGCCCCACGGATAGGAAGGAAACGGCCTCCCTCGGCGGGCTTGCCCAAGATGTGAATGCACCTACCTTGTTCAGGTGTGCTACTGCCGCCTGCAAAACCTATTTCCCAAGACTGGCCTCTGCCGATGCTTGGGTGTGAACCTGGTTGAACCTGGTAAAGGAATGCAGACTAGACCAGGTGGCGGTTCCACGGACCTGGTCGGCCGACGTCTGATGCGTAAACGGCCAAGAGTTTCCCACCGCACGGGTAGAGTGCGCCTTTACTCTCCGAAACGGAGAGCTGTCCTTTATCCCAGAGGTCTTGGAAATGGCGGAACGGATCCATCTGGCAATTGAGGCCCTGGGTACCAGCATGCCCCTCTTGGGTACGGATGGAATGAAGAACAGACCGACCGTCTTACGGGAAGGTGCGGTCCTGGAGGCATAGAGTTTGAGGGCTTGCACCAGGTCCAGAGTATGCAAGGCCCTTTCAAGGCTGTGAGAAGTACCAGGATCGGAGGACAGAGAAGAAAATCTCCTCATTTGGCTGGAACGGTGAGACCGCCCTGGTCAGAAGGGAGGGATCTGGCCGGAGCACCACCTTGTCCTGGTGGAAGACCCGAAAAGGGGTAAGGACCGAAAGATCTTTTAGCTCTGATGATCTTCGTATAGAAGAGATGTCAACGAGGAACACCACTTTCCACAACAGGTGAGAAGGAAAGAATCTCGAAAGGTGCAAATGGTGGACCTTGAAGCGAACCTAGCACTAGCATAAGGTCCCACTGTTCAAGTGGACGACGATACGGCGGAGCTGGATGGACAACTCCCTGAAGGAAGGCCTTGATCCGCGGGCGATAGGCGAGAGTCCTCTGAAACAGAATTGACAGAGCCGACACTTGGCTTTTAAGCGTGGAGAATGTGAGACTTGCATCCAGACCTGACTTGAGGGGCGGGAGAAGGAGAGAGAAGAGATGCTGTGTTCTTCAGACCACCGGAGGAAGAAACGCTCCACGTGCGGTAGTGGATTCTCGCAGAAGATGGCATCCTGACCCTAATCATTGTCTATATTAACTTGTCTGTCGAAAAGCCTGCCTGAGGTATTACCCAGGATACAGGAGCCAGACTGACAAATTTAGGACTTTGAGTTCTGGTGGGAGAGGGAGAGAGAGAAGGCCCTGCCACAGAAGATCAGGATGGTCTGGAAGGCACCCCGGGACGACCTCGTGGGGCTGAATAAGTTCCGCGAACTATGCTATTCTGGGCCACTCTGGAACCATTAGAATAACTGGAAATCCTTCCGCCCTGATGTTCTTGAGAACCTTCGGAATCAGGGGCCGCAGCGGGAAGAAGTACGGGAGCCTGCACTGGGTCCACACGTCGACCCCTAGTGCCAAGTGGTCGCGGTAGCCCGCGATGAACCATGGAAACTGACAGTCGAATCAAGAGGCCATTAGGACCACCTTCGGAGTCCTTTATCTGCCACCGATCTGGTTGAAGCTTTCCCTGTTGAGGGACCATTCGCCTGAAGCGAGACCTTCCTTGCTAGGTAGGCATATTGAATGTACAGCGACAGCAGAACTTCGCCGACTTCCATGGAGGTGATCACAGAGCGGGGGGACTCCATGCAAAATGCTCGAGGGCTCACCGACCTGCTGAGAAAGCTCCGGGACGGGGCGGACCGAGCCGACCTTCTTGGGGACCACAAAGAGGCTGCAGTAAAAACGCTGGAAGAGTTCTGATGGAGGGACTGGTACCGCAACTCCAGAGTGGAGGAGAGATTCCATGAAGGGGAGGAATACGCGAACACGCACGGGAGAACCAGGAGGGAGAGAATGAAAAAACGTCTCGGTGGCATTGAATCAAATCTATTTCGTGGTCTGAGACAATGATCCCTCTGACCTAGGTGTCTGCATCTAAAGGGAGCCAGACATGCTGGGAGCAAGACAGTAGCCCCCCTACTAGTCTGGCACTGCTGCCCGCAGACCGCGAGTCATTTGGAGGAGCGGTGATGAGACCTGGAGGCAGACTTCATGGACTGGAGGGGACGCGAACACCAGGAGGGATTGGTCATGAATGACGGAGCCTTCTTGTCCCTCCGAAGGGAGGATGTTTTCCGAGGATGAGGTGTTCTGGACGTGCTTGGGCTGAACTTAGGGAAGAGGAGTACTCTTTTCTCCCATAGCCTTGAAGATCGACTGGACTAGCCTAGCACCGAAAGGACGCTCCCCTAAGAACGGAAGGGAAGTCAGCTACTTACAGAAGCCGGATCAGCGTTCCAGGTCCTGACCCTGAGGACTCGACAGATGGCCACACTGTTGCAGGGGCCTGGGCCGCGCAATTGGCATACGCCAGGGCTGCGTTGAGAAGGTACTCACCAGCGAGTGTGAACTGCGAAGAGATGCTATCCAGTTCCGGAACGGCAGAGACGGCACAGAGTCCGCTGCGCAGAATGTCCGCCCAGGACATCAGTGGCTTTGCAACCCCAACCGAGGCAAAGGCTGGGGAAGGGGAAGTTCCCGCTGGTTCGAAGGCAAAACGGGCCCACCTGTGAATGGTACGATCCGTGGAGTCCCTGAGAGACGCACTGTTAGGGGTGAGAAGTCAGGCAGGATCTGGCGGGCTGACCACAGGGAAGCCTGCCCATTCTTCTTGGAGCCCTTCAGAGAAGGGATAATGTAAAATAATGGACTTACTGCTGGTACATACCGTGACCGGCTGTTGCCTGTGGTTGCTCCGTAGCTCAGTGAACTCTGAATGTCCACTGAATGCGTTATGGACTCGCCTCGTCCGCTTAAAGGAGACTTGGGTGCTCTGAGAAGAGACGGGATCACCTGTATCCTCAGAGTCTGATTCACCGATTCTACCAGGCTATCCACCATGCGCCGAACATCAGCCGACTGCTCGGAATCCAGCAGAGGTGGTACATCTGAGTCATCACCCGATAGGTTGGAGGACTCGCGGGAGGAGAGGAGTCTGGACCTGGGGATGCGGGAGAAGCCTGGGAGGACTCTGAAGACGAGACATGGCAGGTCCGCTTCTGAGCTGTAGCAGAGGACTGTGGGACGAGGCTCACTTACTCCTGAGGAGGCTGCGCTGGGCCTGTGGAGGGCAGACCGAGCGTCGGAAAGAGACGCAGAGCTTGCGCAATGGTCCGAGAAGCCTTAGCGGGGGGAGTCTAGGGACTGAAACAGGGATGCCGACCATTCGGGAGGAGGCGGGAAGCTGGACCCTGCAGGAACGGAGGCTGCGTGGCAGCATCTGAGGCATTGATGGCAGTGTCCTGTTGGTGCTGCGGGTCTGCAGAGCAGCCTGGGCATAGCGGGACATCCTGACCTAGAGGGAATTCACCAAGGGAAGGGGACCTATTTGGATCGGGCGGACCAGGATTATGTAAAGGTACTCTCGCTGGGGCTGCTAGGCAGGAGAACAACTAAACTGTCGCTAACCAGTGAAAGTTATCTAGCGAGGGTTATCTCCATAGGAGCAGAGGGTACCCAGGTCCTGTGCGCTGCCCACCAGTCCAGAGAGAGAAATCCAGGTCACATCGAAGCCAGGAGGTAAAGAACAGCGCGCTGCTGCCTCATACGTAGAAAAAGGGGTTGAGGCCCCACGGTTATATGCTCTAAAGGGGGTTGTGTGGTGGAACACTTATCAAATTTGTTTGCCAGAGCAGTAGCTTTCTCCCAAGGGCGATTCTGATATTATAGTTCATGCCCGGTTCTGTCTATTTAAACTCCTGAGAAAAACTGGATCAGAACTAGGAAGCCATCATTAGAGCAATAAGGGGGGGGCAAGGACTCCCACACCTCTACAAGACAAATACTAACTCCGCTTTCTGCTTATAGTAATGAAATGGTATATATCATTAGTTCTAACTGAGCTTGATCTAGATGTAGAAAATGTATCTCACTTGCTCATGAGTTTTATGATCCTGTTAGCATGCCAGCCTGTTTGTTATTACAAGTCATTGCCTCTTTCTGTCTCAAGTTAACTGATTGATAGCATAATGAGCTAAATTGACCCACATCTAAGCACAAACCTTCCTATATAAGTAAACCTTGCTAAGGGGAAGCATTTATCATTATTATTATAAGACAATGTACACTCTGCCTTGCATCCACATAAAGTGACAGATTAAAGCTAATCTACCTGTGTAACAAAGCTTATAGTTCTCAAGACCTCATCATACAAAATGAGGCCATTGCAAAAGTACCTAGAAGCAACTCTGCTAATAGATAAGCTGGGCTACACAGGCAGACTGGGAGGCAGAACAAGATGGTGAAGAGAAGCTGGAGTTGGCTGGGGGAGGGGCCGTATGAGGGCGGGAAACAGGGCATCCACCGCCCACACTGTGATGCCTGGAGGCTGAGCGGTGGGCGGAGTCGGGGGCGGAACGGCCGGCAAGCCAATACCGTTGCAGCGGGGGGCGTGGCTGGGACGCAGGGAGACTAGGCCGAGACCGGGGCCTAAATTTTCAGCCGC
This sequence comes from Anomaloglossus baeobatrachus, assembly GCF_048569485.1. Lineage (NCBI taxonomy): Eukaryota > Metazoa > Chordata > Amphibia > Anura > Aromobatidae > Anomaloglossus > Anomaloglossus baeobatrachus. The sequence goes on along the minus strand of NW_027443450.1, from coordinate 6,268 downwards.
CCGAGGGGGAGAAGGTAGGGGAGAGACTGTCCTACCTGACATCTGCGGTGCCGCTCCAGGGATGGTCCGGTGTGCAGGCAGTGGGCTTTGCACTTGCCTGTGTCCAGCGCACACCTGAAGGTAAGGCTGTGGGCTTCAGGGACGCGGGGAGAGGTGTCTGGAGAGGCAGAGAGGTGGACGCCTGATGGAGGGAAGAAGCTCTTCTGCAACTGTAGGCAGCGATGTGGGCCCCATCCGAAAAGGTGAAAACGCTGCGGGGGTCCAACCTCTGTAGCTTGTCCCTGTGCGCCCTTTGGAGTAATACCACAGGGTGGATCAGGGGTGCCCATGTAGGATCTGCCCCACATGCACTCCCGGGAGTGGTACCACGGGAATGGACAGGGGAGAGGGCCCGACATCTCAAACCTCTGCGACCCTGGGGAGTAGTACCCAAAGGGCTGGAGGGAATGAGGGTGAACATAGGCGACACCTGCAGAAACAGAGAAAAAGGAGAATGAGAGCGATGAGCGTCGCCGAAAAAAATGACAAATACGCAAGAAAAATGTGGCTGAGGGGGGCCGAGATGGCCCACATCAGCCTCCTACGACACTAAGCAAAAACTGATTTGAGTCCGCCTCCGGCTCAGGGTGTATATATGGAGGAGCTAACTTTTTTTGTCTACTTAGTGTCAGCCTCCTAGTGACAGCAGCAGCATAACCCACGGTCCTGTGTCCCCCAATGAAACGAAAGAGAAAAGATTCTTCCCTCTTACTTGTTGATAATAATTGTACCCGTGGAGTACCCTTTTCTGTCTGGTACCCCATTTTTATATTATAGTCCAGAAAATCAATTGCCTCCCGATCTGCCTTATAGGTTAGTTTGATGTTATATGGGTTATTGTTCAACCAAGTCATGAAGCTCTGCAGTTCAGGACCGGTACTTCTCCAGATAATAAAGATGTCATCTATCTTACCACCTAGATGTAAAATTAATAGATTAGGGATAAGCCAAATGGACGACAATGTTTTAATTTTGTTACATACATTTTTCCTTCCTGAGTCCTCTGATACCATACCAAAAAAATATTCAATGCACATGGTTCAAAAGATAGATTTTCAGCTTAGTTTCTCCTTGATGAAAAATGAACCTTGAAATGGTAGCCTCATTTTAACCAAAACCTGGTATTAATAATTGGACAAATTGAAGGACATGGCATTTGATTTACGAGTAATGCAACAACCTTTTCCCAGTTGATCAGTTTTAGACATCCTTAAAATTATCATTAGTGATGACTAGATATGGGCGAATGCTAAAATATTCGGGTTCGGATTGTTCAAATCCAATCATTTCTACATTTGTGTATTCATACCGAATAACAAACCCAACCCAGTAGTGGTCACTCAGTTCAATGAGGTCACTTGAGGTCAGGTTACCTGCGATCATAGGTGGATGACAATGGGCACCTCCAGCTGTGACCGCAAATAACCTAAGTTACGTCACCACACATCGCTGCGACTCATTCTCTGCCTTAAGATCACAGCGGGTGGTCATATTCTATGCCCACGCGCTGTCACTTCAGATGTAGCAGAGCTGGAATCGTTATGGGACCTCGTGTGGATTACATTTGACCTGGGTGTTTTTGGGGTTAATAAAGGAGTGAAAGAGGGTGTTGTTTTTATCTTATTTTGTGTTCACTTACAGATTAGTAATGTGGGTAGGGTTTTCATAGACCCTGCCATTGCTAATCTAGGGCTTAGTGGCAGATGTGAGCTGTTATTAACCCCTTATTAGCCTGATTGCCACCGCACCAGGGGAATCGGGTAAAGTGCCAGGATTGTCACATCTAATGGATGTGACAATCCTGAGTGGCTGTGGGCTGTTATTGTTATGACGCGCATGCTTTATTCTTATTTTCTTTATTTTTCCTTTTTTTATTTATTATTTCCAAAGGTTCCGGATCATTATCCGGAGTTCCCTGAGAACTCCAGGCCCGGGTCCGGTACTCGGGTATTTTTAAAACCTCTCGGATTCTAAATTTTAGAGTCCGGGTCTGTCCATAACTAATCAATAGACAAACAAAAAAAGTGCATAGTGTTCATGTTGTTGTGTAAACAGAAATATTATATGCAAAATTAAAAATGACATGCCATAAGGCAAGCAAAATCAAGAAATGCAAAAAACTAAATTATTGAGTAAATATATTAAATATTAGTTGTATCCTAACTATAATTAAATTGTTGTACAATGTTTTTCTCCACTTTTCTTAGATAATAATCTTTTTTCTTATTTTCTCATAGGCACTTCATTCAGGGAAAAGACCCAATCAAAGTCAACATCTAAGTCACTGAGCGGGTCGAGTGAAGTACCTCAAAATTTGCAGACCACCACAGGTATGGTTTTAGCATATACAGATCTCTAAATTATGGATAAAAAGAAAAAGAAACAATTAAAAATAATTTAACACAAACAGTCCCATTCTCACACCACATAAAAATACCCAATTAAAGAAAACAGCCAAAGCTCTCATTGAGCCCAATAGGAGTCCTTGTGTCCAATCTATAAATCCAATGACTCAAGTTGCGCAAGGGCCTTAACCCTTTAGTGACGGAGCTAATTTTCACCTTAATGACCAGACCAAATTTTGCAATTCTGACCAGTGTCACTTCATGAGGTTATAACTCTGGAACGCTTCAACGGATCCCGGTGATTCTGAGATTGTTTTTTCGTCACATATTGGACTTCATGTTAGTACCAAATTTAGGACAATATTTTTTGTGTTTATTTATGAAAAAAATTGAATATTGGCAAAAATTTTGAAAATTTAGCAATTTTCAACTTTTGAATTTTTATACCGTTAAACCAGAGATTTCTGTGACACAAAATAGTTAATAAATAACATTTCCCACATGTCTACTTTACATCAGCACAATTTTGGAAACAAAATTTTTTTTCGTTAGGAAGTTAGAGGGGTTCAAAGTTTATCAGCAATTTCTCATTTTTACATCAAAATTTACAAAACCAGTTTTTTAGGGACCACATCACATTTGAAGTGACTTCAATAGGCCTAGATGACAGAAAATACCCAAAAGTGACACCATTCTAAAAACTGCACCCCCCAAAGTACTCAAAACCACATTCAAGAAGTTTATTAACCCTTCAGGTGCTTCACATGAACAAAAGCAATGTGGAATGAAAAAAAGCAAAAATTAAATTTTACCTAAAAATGTTGCTCTAACCCAAATTTATTCACTTTTAGAAGAAATAACACAACAAAATGGACCTCAAAACTTGTTCCCCACTTTCTTATGAGCGCGCCGATACCCCACATGTGGTCAGAAACCTCTGTTTGGACAAATGGGAGGGCTCGGAACAGAAGGAGCAATATTTGAATTTTGGAAAGCAAATTTGGCTAAAATAGATTGCGAGCACCATGTTGCATTTACAGGTCCGCTAAGGTACCTAAACAGAAGAAATCCCTCACAAGTGACACCATTTTGGAAACTAGACCCCTCAAGGCTTCTATCTAGGGGTATAGTGAGCATTTTAGATCCACAGGTACTTCACAGATTTTGTTAACGTTACGTTGTCATATTGAAAATTTTAATAATTTTCTCAAAAATGTTGCTTTAGCATCAATTTTCTCACTTTTTCAAGAGGTAATTCCAAAAATTTGACCTCAAGGTTTGTTAACCACTTTTTTATGAGCGCGGTGATACCTCACATGTGGTCTGAAACCTTTGTTTGGACAAATGGGAGGGCTTGGAACGAAAGGAGCAATATTTGAATTTTAGAAAGGAAATTTGGCTGAAAAAGATTGCGGGCACCATGTCGCATTTGGAGGTCCCCTAAGGTACCTAAACAGCAGAAACCCCGCACAAGTGGCCCCATTTTGGAAACTAGGCCCCTCAAGGAATTTATCTAGATGTTTGGTGAGTACCCTGAACCCTCAGGTGCTTCACAGAATTTTATAACGTTGAGCCATGAAAAAAAAAAAATAAAATTTTACCACAAAATTGTTATTTCAACCAGGTAGCTTTTTTTTTTACAAGAGTAAAAGGAAAAAATTCAGCATAACATTTATTGTGCAATTTCTCCTGAGTTTGGCGATACCTTATATGTGGTGGAAATCAACTGTTTGGGCGCATGGCAGGGCTCGGAAGGGAAGGAGTGCCATTTGACTGCAAAATTGGCTGGAATCAATAGCGGACGCCAGGTTGCATTTGGAGAGCCCCTGAGGTGCCTAAACAGTGGCGGTCCCCCACAAGTGACTTCATTCTGGAAACAAGACACCTCAAGGCTTTTATCAAGGTGTATAGTGAGCAGTTTGAATCCACGAGTACTTCACAGAATTTGATAAGCTTAGGTTGCCATATTGAAAATTTTCATTTTTTTCACAAAACTGTTGCTTTAGCATCAAATTTCTCACTTTTTCAAGAGACAACAACAAACCGTGGACCCCACAGGTTGTTATCCAATGTCTTATGAGCACAGGGATACCCCACATGTGGCCAAAAACCTCTGTTTGGATAAATGAGAGGGCTTGGAATGGAGGGAGCACCATTTGAATTCTGGAAAAGTTGAAATAAATTGCGCGCACCATGGCACATTAGCAGGGCCCCTTGGGTACCTATACATCAGAAAACCCCCACAAGTGACCCCATTTCTTCAGCGCTCTATTGGGAGACCCAGACGATTGGGGTATAGCTACTGCCCTCCGGAGGCCACACAAAGCACTACACTAAAAAGTGCAAGGCCCCTCCCCTTCTGGCTATACCCCCCCGTGGTATCACGGGTTCTCTAGTTTTCAAGCTTTGTGCGAAGGAGGTCAGACATCCACGCATAGCTCCACAGATTTTAGTCAGCAGTAGCTGCTGACTATTTCGGATGGAAGAAAAGAGGGCCCATATAGGGCCCCCAGCATGCTCCCTTCTCACCCGTGGATGGTGTTGTAAGGTTGAGGTACCTATTGCTGGTACAGGGGCTGGAGCCCCACATGCTGTTTTCCTTCCACATCCCCTTGTAGGGCTCTGTGGAAGTGGGATCCTGCCGGCCTCAAAGCTCTGACGCCGGGCTCCATCCACAGACCCAGTTGAACCTGATGGATATGGAGCAGGAGTACAATCAGGGACATGGCCCTGCATCATACAGGTACTCTGTGTCCCCGGCAGGCACAGACACACTCCGGGCTGGCTGGGTGTTGTAGTGCGCCGGGGACCGTAACGATGGAGTTGGTGTTCCTGCAGTTTACTGGGGGACTTTTGTGTATTGGGAACTACCGCGCCGGACGCTCCGGGAGCGGCGGCGCGGCTGGGACTTGTAGTTCGCCGGGGACTGGGCGCCGACCGCGCTTTTACGGCGGCGGCGCTTATAAATCCAGTCCCCGGCTTCTGCGGCCTAGTGCCGCTTCGTTCCCGCCCCCTCCCTGTCACTCAGGGAAGGGGACAGGCGCTGAGCAATCAGCAGCGCCGAGGGCTGGAGCCTTATTTACATGCTCCAGCCCTCTCACTGCACACTGTCGGACGCCGGATTCCCGCTCTGCCTTGGGGCACGCCCACGGCCCGCCCCTCCTCACACGAGCTGGGGAAGACGCCGGCAGCCATTACTGCAGTCCGAGCTCGGACTTTCGGCAACCAGGCAGGACGGTGGCGACCATACACCCGCTTATAGGCGGGCGGTAAGCGGCACACATAGTGCTGACCCCAATATATACTACAGTGTATACATGTGTATTTTAACTGCATAGGTCGCTATATGCCCGCTTGGAGAGCGACACATCAGCAGCAGGAAAGCAGGTGTGCTAAGGCACAGGCTTTCTAGGCTGCTTGTATTGCACGTACTGAAGTGTTCATTTGTATTTATGCTTGTATGCTATACATTGCACTGTACAGTCGCTAGTCTTAGCTATATTCTCCTGGAATGGCTAGACTACAGCAGCAGAAAACCAAGGGTGCTGGGGCACAGGTTTTTTTCTGTGCTGCTTGTATTGCATGGGCTGCAGTGTGCATTTGTACTTGTGCTTGTATGCTATGCATCGCACTGTATGGTCACTCTTCTGGGCTATATTCCCCTAGATGACTAGTCTACAGCAGCAGAAGAGCAGAGGTGCCAGGGCACAGGCTTCTATGCTGCTTGGATTGCTTGTGCTGCAGTGTTCATTTGTACTTTATGCTTGTATGCTATACATTGCACTGTACGGTCACCAATCTTGGCTATATACTTCTAGATGGCTAGTCGGCAGCGGCAAAAAAGCAACACAGATTTTCAGTGCTGTTTTTACTACATGGGAGGC